>NC_092210.1:502094-576753 GCF_043381705.1 Parasteatoda tepidariorum
ATATATATATATATATTAACGTATTTGAGGTCCCTCCCTCTAGCCATTAAGATTGAGTCCCAGAACGGGGAGATCTGATCATTGGAACAAAAGTTATTGAGGGTGGTCCGTTTTTTATTTTCCCCTCTGTACAGTACAGAACGCAAAAAAAAAAACAGATATCACCCTGAATAACTTTCGTTCTAATGATCGGATTTTCACGGACTAAGTGTTAATCTTGATGGTTCCTGGGGGTAACCTCAAACATGCTAATTAATTAGTACTAACTAGTAATTAAGTTACGAAATCAGACACAAAAACGTACTTTCTCTTTATTTTTAAAATGGAATCCCTCTCCAATTTCATGGTGTCCCGAATATCTGTGACAAAATCCCCACTCTGAGTCATATTTTATTAAAATGCTTTTATCATTTTCTTTAAAAATTATGCTGTTCTTTCGAAAAATGATAGAAAAAACATCCTTTCCAGAGCGAAGTATCTATGTGATTTCAAAATTATTATTATTAATCTTTTTATTTTATCAATTTAAAATTTTAGCTTGCAAATTTTTTTAATTCCGAAATGAGAACAGAAAAATTAGGAGTATTTCTTTCCTTTCTGATGAACAAGAAAAGTATCTTTAGAATACAATTCTGCAGAAAAAAAGGAAAGAAATTTATTTGCTCAGCTACTTTATTGCTTCAAATCTTTCTTTACTCTGTTTTTTAAATTTAAAATCAATAAATATGAAGATGCGGAGTATAACAGTTTTGGTTATAACTATCATTTTAATTAATGTTAATTATTATAATGCTTTTTAACTTTATTATTCTGTTTTTGTCGGAGAAAATGGTAACTTCGTTAAGTCATGAAAAGTTCTTGGAATTAGACATGAAAAGTCATGAATTTGAAAATCTAAAATGTAGCAGATACCCTACCCTGTATTAAGGTTTTTGCAATACTTTTTTAACTCTGACACTCTTTTCATGAGATAACTTCTTTTGCCAACGATTTTGTCCTTTCTTTGTTAGTTAAAACAAGCTTACGCATTCTTATAATTTTTACATTTTATATTTGAAATTTCAATGTCGAAAAACATGTATGAAGTGACCCCTAATCGAAAGAATCTAAGTTAAATAGTTGTAAGGCCGATTATTACGAAAACAATTAACTACTCCGGTTCAATGAAACAATTATAAATGAATCATTAATATTTTTGTTTTTTTATTACGAAATATTAGGAGAAATTTGTATTCATAATTTCTTCAAAACGTGTGTTAAAACTATTATTATAAGTTATTTAAGTAGAAAAAAGTCAGATGGAGGAAAAGAACAATTTTTGAGATGATGATTCTAAAAATAGCACGTTTTTCATATCTTTTTAAAAAATTTTATTTTAGTAGTTGTTTAACAAGACAAGGCATATCGAACATTTTCCTGATATAGCAATATTTTTTTGAACTGTGCAAAAGTTGAGAAATCATATAAACAACTTTTTAAACAAATATTTTAAACTTTTTAAAACAAAGGGGTAACTTTCTTTAAGTTGGCGCACAAGAATAACTTTGAATGTCGAAATAAGATTGTATGTGCATAGTTTTTTGCTCATTTAAAAAACAAAACAATCTGTTGTATTTTTTCGCTGTGCAAACATACGCATTTACTTTTCATTACTCAAATAAATAAGAAACAATAAAAAAAAAGAAAATTAACAATTTATCTTCATTTTTCGTAAACAATAGTATTCTTAGTAAATAGTCAGCTGTTCTGTATCGAATGATATTGTGTGTGATCAGTAGAATATTTTTAATTTCTTAACAAGATTTAATTCTCAGATAGCTGGCAATAATTCTAATTTTTCTTTCAATAAGAACTTAGCAATAATTTAAAAAAGTAATTTTATTTTAAAGGAAAACATAAATTAAAGTATTAAAACGATTGATTAGCATATTATTGGAGAATAATATATATAGTAGCATAAAAAAGAAGATTTTGCGTTAAAATTCAATAAAAAAAGTTAGCAAAATAATTCTGCGAAACAAGAGCAGGCAGATAATTTACAAATTTCTTTTAAGATTAAGGCGATATATAAGATGTAAAAAAGTTTTAAGATCATTAAAAATGCTGACTACGTATTTTAATTAATATTTATAAAATATATATTCAAGAAATTGATAAATATATTACTCCAAATCTATGCATACGTATGTATAAAATTGCATCAGTTATTAAAAAACAAAATAAAAAAATAAAAAATAATCGCATTAAATAAGCACAATCTGGTGTATAATCATATTCTATCAGAAGCACGCTTTTATAAAACTAGACATTCGTTGAATAAAGTGTTTTTTATTCAAAATGTTTTATTCAAAATGTTTCATTCAAAATGTTTTATTCAAAATGTTGTATTCAAATTTCTTTACTAAATTGAAAATAAATTATTAAACGACTAAAAAAGAAACATCGTATTTTATAGTTTGAGAGAAATAAAAATAAAAAGATTTGCAAACGATTATTAGTGAAAAAAATATGAATGAAATTTTACGCTACGTGCGCGTTCCTCGCAAATTTATCACATTTTAATATTAATCGCCCCATTTAATTATTTCTTTATTGTCGCCAAATTATTTTTTTAAAAATAATTAATTTTAATTCTTTCCAGCTTCTAATAAATAAAAACAGTTGAAACTTTAGATTTTTCAATTGAAAAATATGTAGATTAATATGGTATTAAAAAATTCATACCTTATAATTCCAAATTTTTTCATCCTCAATTTAATTAAATAATAAAAAATAATTAATAATTATAAAAGATTATTTTTTTCATGAAACTATCTTTGAGTAAATGAATTTTATGAGTGGGTGCAATTTTCTTTGAATTGCTTTATTAGTTTTAAAAATACGAGTAAAAACTTAAAAAGTGAAATTAACATTAAGGGGTACGAACTTTGGATCGCTCTCCTGACCAAACTATGGGGACCATATTTCCCAGATTGCGGCTACCCCCTATATTTTGAAGGTTAAGAATCCAAAAAAAAAATACATGTTTATTTAGAGAAAGTAAGTTTTTGTCTCTGATTTCGTAACTTAATTACTAATTACCACCAATTAATTAGCATATTTGAGGTCACCCCCAGGAATCATTAAGATTGACACTTAGTTCGTGAAAATCCGATCATTAGAACGAAAGTTATTNTTTTTTTTTGGGGGGGGGGGGGGAATGTACCTATACCTATTACACTGCACCTAGAATTTATCTAATATTTTTAATATACACAATAGCCTGTATTCTCTCTAAATAATAACCTATTATTTTGATACTTGGTCAAATAGATTGTTATGACTTACCACACCTTTTCTCCTGTGGTGTTAAGAAGCATTTTCATTGCTTAAGATTTTTTCGTATGCGAAAGAGAAACTTATAGAAAATATTTTCCCGCAAAAAACTCGCCAATCAGATTCTTATTAGGGTGAACTTTTTTGGAATGTTAAAAAAAATTGCAAGCAAGGAATATGTTCTTTCAGATCCGGAAAGTCAGAATGCATGGTTAAGTGTTTGAGAACATATATGGAAGAGCCGATATGGTAGGAGACCGAAGGAGTTCCAATCTAAATTATGTTAGTGTAATATGATCCTGTGCAAATATTGTATTCCAATCATAATGTATTCTAGAATCATAATGTATTTCTGCTCTAAAAAACTACAATAGCTCATTAGATCAGCTCTTATGCGACGTAAGTAATAAAACCATTCAAATAATGTTATTCTGTTTATCAACATAATATAACGATCGGTTCTTCACTAACTAGAACTCAGTTTAATGGTTCAAGAGGATAACTTCAAATATGCTATTTAATAAGTGCAGACGATATTTTAAATTATGAAATCAGACACGAAAACAAACCATCTCTGAATATACCTTTCCATTGACGGATGAGGGATCCTGAAAATGTAGGGGGTAACCACAATCTGGTAAATATGGTTCTAATAGTTTAGTCTGGAGAGCACTTCAAAGTTTGGGTTGACAGTGAGGGGTTAACAGTAACGTATTTCGCTATATCTCGAGAACTTTTTAAACGTATTAAAAAATTTTGCATGAAATTTTAAAATTCATTTATTCAAATTTAATTTTATGCAAAAAATAAATTTTAGTACATTTTGTTTTACTTAATATTAGTCCAAAAAAATTTTAATTGTAAGGTTTGCTTTTTTTTTCTGTTGCATCATTTTAAAGAATATAATTTTACATGACAAAATACAAAATTTTAGCAAAATCGGTTGAAAAATTCCTAAGAAATTGAATTTTAAAAAAGTTGGATATTTAGAGCGTGAATATCATATTATTAGATCAGAAGTTATTCAGGGTGGCTCAATATTATTTTTATTTATTTATTTATTTTATTTATTAATTTTCATTTATTTATTTATTTTTGATGCACTGTGCGCTAATTAACTACTCTTGATTTCGAAGTGCATTTACAAATTCACGATCGCGACGCCCGAGTACGCCCTCTAATGGGAGCCTGAAAATATCGGGCATTAGTTCCCATCATAACCATTGGCAATAACGGACGCCATTTTCTTAGCAGCAAATAAGAAGCAAAATTTCTCTAAGGGAAAGGTAGAAAAACTTGCAAAAACTCACCAGAACATGCCAAACATTGAAGCAGAACACGCCAAGCATTTGAAGAACAATTTCTCAATAATTTTTTCCTTCCTATTACCAACAACATAACTTCCGATTTCATGATCACTTGCTGTTACAGATGTGTGTATTACAGTAAAATAATTTTTTCTGACTTCATTTCATCACAAATTAAAGTGAAGTCAACATTGCTTTCATCATTCCAATGAATAATATGAATTCGGAACGTACAGAACTGTAATAGTTATAGAATATTCTTCTTCTTTATAGAATAGTATATATCGGGTTGAGTAAAAAGTTTTCCGCCAAAAAAAAAATCCTGAAAAATGACAAACACATACAAAATCAGCAAAGCTAATGAGAATAGTTATCTCCATTCAAATCAACAATAGTCTACCAACGTTTTGGCAACTTTTCATTCCCTTCTGCGAAAAACTGGGGGGTGCGCGAGTAGAGAAAGCAATCGACCTCATTTATGACCTCGTCATTTGAACGGAAGATTGTGCTATCAAGATGCAGCTGCAGATTTGAAAACAGATAGTAATCCGAAGGGGCCATGTCTGTTTTGTATGGTGGATGTTGCATCAAATCCCACTATAACGTATGGAGCGTCATGCCGGTCATTGCACTAACATGTGGCCAAGCGTTATCTTGATGAAAGAGAATCACCTTCCTTCTGAGCTTGTTTTCTCGTTTTTCGCGAATCGCATCGCTAACTTTGATTAGCATATTGCTGTATATTGTACTGTTGATAGCCTACCCGCTTTTAAGGTACTCCTTGTAGATAATTCCACGACAATCCCACCAGATACGGAGAAAAATCTTCTTGTTAGTTAGCGTTCGTCTTGCAACCGAACTTGCGGATTCCCCGGATGCTGACCACCCTCCTCTACGGCTAGTATTGTTGTAGTATGCCCATTTTTCATCACAGGTCACAATTCTGTCCAGAACGTCCTCTATTCTTTGATCTCTGAGCAGAACCAAACAGGCCGCTTTTCTCTTGCTCTTGTCTTCAGCAGTCAATTCGCGAGTCACTCAACGGTTAAACTTGACTGCTAGATTTATGCGTTTGACAGTATTTGCTATTGTTTTTTGGCAAATGTCAAGCTCTAACGCAATAGTTCGTGTTGAAAATTTCTGTCTTGAACAATAATTTACTTTAACTGGTCACAATCAACCTCAACAGGGCGGCCAGAACGTGGTTCATCTTCAATGTTGAAATTCCCAGTATTAAACTTTCGAAACCAAACTTTTACTGTATCCTCATAAGAAACAGTATTGAAACCTAAACTTTCACACATTTTCTTGTGGCATTCAGTTACACTTAGTTTATTTCGGAACTCATAGTACATAATGGGTCTGATCTGTTAACGTGATAGCTCCATTTTAAGAAATGTTTTGGTGCACAAGATGATAAAGTTTTGACAAACAAATTACAAAGTTGTGTAGTTCCAACTTTCTGCTTTAAAATACAAAAGCCCGTTTCAAAAAAAGTTAACCACCACGGCAATGGCTGCTGCTAGCACGGAGGTATTTCCCTTTGGCGGAAAACTTTTTACTCAACCTGATATTTCTGCATCTATATAAATAGGAAAACAGCAATAAAGAATCATCCGAACTACTTTAAATAATTTTATTTGTGCTTGATTATTAAAATTTTTTTTATCGTTTTCTTGGTAAGAATTTTTTAGTTTTGAAAGAATAATTTCAACTAGAATTCAGCTATTCTGCTTTTAAGCTACATATTTTTCATATCGAGATCTTACAATTATAAAATTTTGATGTGTGGTATGTTATCTAAAAGCAATGAAGGGATAATCTTTGCATATATTATTTGAAAATAAAATTTTCAAACGAAAACATTTCATTTAGAGTTCTGCGGATTTGTAAAACAGGTGAGTGTTATGATTTTTATAGTAAACATTTTGCTTGTAAATATTTTTCTTATTTGAAGATCGTTCTCTACAGAATGGTTTTTTACGTCTGATTAAGATCTATAAGAATAAAAAAAAGAAACAATATGAAAGTTTTTTATTTCAATATGAGGAATTTTTTAAATCGTTTTTTATCCTAAGAATTCCTTATTTTACGTTTCTTAGTTTATAATTTTTTGATAAAAATTGTTGTCAAAATACTTTTTTTGAGAAATTAAATGGTATAACATTATGTGTATATTTCTTGCATATTCTAATGTTTGAAGTAATGTGATTCAGAAAAGTATGAAATAAAAATTCGGTACTTACGTATTAACACCATCGCCGCTGCAGATTTGACGGTTAAGTGCCGCCAATCTACACTTGAAATTTTTGAGACAAATCATAAAATAAAACACTTTATTTAAAATCAAAGTAATCAAACGGAATTCGGTGGAAAATGGGCCGATATAGAGTTTAGCATAGATTCAAACCAATGTCTCTATTTCCTTTAACCTGATCCTGTCGCCATATGAACTCTAATAAATAAGATTCCAAATGAAATAACATGTCCAAAACGTACGCTTACCATGATAAAGTTTCATGTCATGGGAATTGGTACATTTTCGTTTTTTCGGTAAAATATTTCGCTCCTGAAAAAATAAAATTGCATCTTGTTTTGTTATTGGCAAATCCCTGAGACGCATTTTCGTATCACTTAAAATAGCGTCAAAAAAGAATTTTTTTTTTTTTTTTTTTCGTTTTTTTGTTTCTAAATAATGATTTTTACTGAAAATTAAATATTTTTGATATAAACTATTGTCAAAAAACGTTGTTTACAAAATTAAATTTATAAGATTATGTGGCTTTATGTCCTACTTTTTGTTCATTTTAATGTTTGTAGTAATATGATTCTTAAATCTATAGAATGTAAAGTTTAAATAGGCCTTTCATGTTATATCATTAAATTTAGTAAAACTAATTCTCAGGTATTAGGTTTTAACTGTAATAAGAAGATACATATCATAAGAAAATACACATTTATATAGTTCACTGTGATCGTGAATTCGCGATCGCAACAAACTATAGGGGGCGTTTTTGTATGAGACGAATACCTGCAATTTCTATATTAACAGTTATTCAGTTTCTCTAGAGACGTCTTTAATGTAGCGTGTAGCATTGCAACGTTCTTTCTTTATTGTGGCTTATTAAATTTAAAAAAGAAAAATGTTTTATATTCTTTCTTATGCAAGCGAAAGCAAAATTGTATTTCTTCTTTTTAGAGAAGGAACATCCAAATCACATCGGAAAAATATCTGTAAATAAACAGAAAAAAAAATGTATTATTAGAGTCAAAACCTAATGCCTGAGAAATAGTTTTACTAGATTTAATGATATAGCATGAAAGGCCTATTTAAACTTTATATTCCATACTCTTAAGAATGAACAAAAAGTATACATAAGCCTCATAATTTTATAAAATTTAATTTTGTAAAAAAAGTTTGAATAAAAATCATTATTTAGAAACTAAAAAACGTAAAATAAAGAATGCTTACGAAGCAAAAACAACAACAACAAAAAATTCTTTTTTGTCGCTATTCTTAGTGCTACGAAAATTCGACTTTGGGATTTACCAAAAACAAAACAAGATGAAATTTTATTTTTTCAGGAGCGAAATATCTTACCAAAAAAAAAACGAAAATGTACCAATTCCAATGACATGAAACTTTATCTTGGTAAACGTACGTTTTGGAAATGTTATCTCATTTGGAATCTTATTTATTAGAGTTAATATGGCGACATCATCAGGTGAACGAAAAAAGAGATTGTTTTGAATCTATGTTAAACTTTATATCGGCTTTTTTCCCACTGAAATCCGATTGACTACTTTGATTTTAAATAAAGTGTTTTATTTTATGATTTGTCGCAAAAATTTTAGGTGTAGATTGGCGGCACTTAAAAACTGCCAAATCTGTAGCTGCGGTGGCGTTAATACTTAAGTACCAAATTTTTATTCCATACTTTTCTGAATCATATTACTTCAAACATTAGAATATGCAAGAAGTATACCTAAACACATAATGTTATACCATTTAATTTTTCAAAAAAAGTATTTTGACAACAATTTTTATCTAAAAATCATAAACTAAAACACGTAAAACAAAGAATTCTTGGGATAAAGATTCATAGGAAAATAATCATAGGAAATTCATAGGAAATAATCACTAATTCATAAGAAAACGATTTTAAAAATTCCTCATACTAAAATTAAAAAAAAACTGTCATTTTGTTTCTTTTTTTTATTCTTATAATTCTTTATCAGACGTAAAAAACCATTCTGTAGAGAACTATCATCAAATAAGAAAAAAAAATTTTTACAAGTAAATTTTTTATTATAAAAATCATAACACTCACCTTCTTTATAAATCCGGAGAATTCCAAATTAAATGTTCTTAGTTTGAAAATTTTATTTTCAAATAATATCTACATAGATTATCCCTTCATTACTTTTAGATAGCATACCACACAGCAAGATCTCGATATGAATTTTAATATGTAGCTTAAAAACAGAATAGCTGAATTCTAGTTGAAATTACTCTTTCATAACTAAAAAATATGTGGCGTAACTACCACTACAAATATTAAATACCAAATCACTAGTATAAACGACATGTTAATTTGAATCCGTCTTGAGGTAACTTTTGATAGATGAAGATTGATATAGTCAATTGTATAATTCTCCACAAATACTTACCAAGAACACGATAAAATTTTATTAATAATCAGCACAAGTGAAATTATTTCAAATAGTTGAGATGATTCTTTATTGTTGTTTTCCGAATTATATAGATACAGATATATATACCATTCTATAAAGAAGAAGAATATTCTATTACAGTTCTGAATTCACATTTATTCATTGGAATGAAGAAAGCAATGTTGACTTGATTTATAATGAATTGAAGACAGAAAAAAATATATATTTTACCGTAATACACACATCTGTAATCGAAATCGGAAGTCATCAGTTGCAAGTTTGTTGATAATAGAAGTTAAAAATTATTGAGGAATTTTTCTTCAAATGTTTGGCGTGTTCGGTTTATGAAAGATTTTCCAAAATTCTGGAGAGCTTTTTCAAGTTTTTCTGCCTTTTCCTTAGGGAAATTTTGCTTCTTATTTGCTGCTAAAAAATGGCGTCTGATTCTGTCAATGACTTTGATGGAGCTGAATGAAAAGTTAATAAATTAGTGCTTGATATTTTCAGGCTCCCCCTAGAGGGCGTACTCGAGCGTTGCAATCGCGAATTGTAAGCTTTAAAGGTGTATGTCATATGGAACATGGAACTGCAAACTGCATTTTACATCAAGATTAAAAACATACTTTAGATAGTGTAAAAGCAAAAAAATGTTGTAAAAGTTTCTAAAAAAAACTGATAGGAAAAGAGTTAATGGATGATGCTTTCAGTAGAAATGTAAACAATAACAATCTCGAGCTGTATGCCTGCTCTAGTTCCGGTTAGAAAGTTTGCAGCTGCTTACTACATGTTATTCTGCGAGGCGATAATTTCAAACGGATAATTTTGTTTTCAATAAAAGGAATAAATTAGATAATTTCTGAACTCAAATCTGCCGTATTTCATAAGATATTAATGTTATTATGTAATTCTGTAGAGTTCCCAGATAGCAAAATAAGGTTTTTTTCACTCAACAAAAACCTTTTCATGTAAACCTAAAAAGGGTTTTCACACGGTTTTCGTGTAAACCTTCTAACCTTAAAACGAGACCTGCGATAATCTGCTCTATTCTACGCACATAACCCTAATCCAAAACCTTGGAAAACAACCTTCCACATAACAACCTTAAAACGAGGTTGTCTTAGGGTTTTCAAGCGAGAAAAAAAAACTTAAATAAATCTAGTTCTAAGATTAAAATCATCTTAAATCTACATAATTATGAGGTTTCCGTTTGCAACGTTTCGTATGCTCAGCTAAAATCTACCTTGTCATGAGATTTTCATTGACAATGCAATTTAATACTATTGCTAGAGCGAGTCAGCTAAAACGTCATTCTGAACGTGACGTCATCTCTCCCACGGTTGTATGACGGTGCGTTTCATTATTTGTTTTATATTTTACTTCTTATAGCTTCTCAATCCGAGGAAAATTCTCCTTTTCATCAATTTTGCTCGATTATTTTGGGGAAAATAATCATTTTTTATCAGTCTGACTTACTTTGCAGTGAGAACTTAGCAATTTACAAGTTAAAATATCGTTTAATATGAATTTTATTTTTTATTCAACAATTTGATTAAAGAAAAAACAAAATAAATCGAACATCTAATACTTAAAGAGGGTCTGCTTATTTTTTTCCTCTCTTATTCGGAATTTTATGTGCTGTGAGAAGTTTCGATGAGTGTAAAAGTGCTAATGCAGTTTTTTGCGTATCAGAGAAAATTAACATGAAAAATCTTCTTTTGTCAAAATAAATTAAATACAACTGATTATTTATCTCTTACTTAATATGTATGATCTGATAAATGTAGGAAATTTAATGATAACAAAATATTTCTTTAAAAAAATCGTTTAATATATGTAGAAATTCCAAACATATTTTTTTAATACACAACAACAAATAAATATTATGATTATCATTACAATTAATAAATGACAAGTGCATTAGTACAAATTAGATATGCCATAATTAAATTAGGTACTTAGTTAATATACAAAAATATTATCCGTATAATAACCACTAGTGAAAGACACAAAACAAATATACCATAATTAAATCAACTATTTCGTCAATATATAAACAAATGATATTATAGGTATAATAACCACCAGTAAATATACAACATATTTAACAGGAAGGAATTAGCGAAGCAATCTTCATTCAAATAAATTACTTCCTCGTCAGATATGCTCCTTTCTCTGAAAACTAAGATTAAATTTTATGCATATACACATGAATTGCATGTACGTACATAGACACAAAAGTATATTGTACGTACAGGAATGCATGCGTACATTATATGTATACAGGTGCATACAAACATATAAATAAAAACACATGCATACACACGGGCGTACGCAGTATATAATTATATGTATGTGGTTACTTTAAATATCGTTTTATGAATAACATTGCTATTAGATAGTACATGCATATAGTACATGCACACGTGAGTACACGCATATAGTACATTGTAAGTCATATGGAGGTAGAAAGAATAAATTATTTGTACAAAACAAAAAGCAGACCACTCTGAAAAATTTTTGATCTAATGATCGGTTGTTTTTGTTGGTCTATGTCGCACTAACGATAAACAATGGGCTATTAGTGTAGAGTTGGGAAACATTCCTGGGGATGATCCGAAGACATATCAACACAATTTTGATCCTCTGCAGAGGGGATGAATCGCTTGCTTCTGTGACGACCTGCGCGTGAAGTCGAAAACTTAATGGTTGAAAAGTTTAATTAGGATTTATACCGCACAACTTTGGTTCCTTTGCCGGTTGAACAAAGTGATCACCCATCCACACAATGACCGTAGCCAGTGATGCTTGACTTCGGTGTTCTACTGGGAAACGTGTCCTAAAGTTCACTCTACTGCGAGATGATCTAATAATCGGTTATTTACGTTCTATGACTCAATCTCAACAGGGCCGTCTTTAAACTATTTGAGGCCCTGGGCACATTAGGATCATGGGGCCCCTATGACCTTGAGAAAACACTATTTAGTTACAATAGATAAAGAAAGACAAACAAGGTTCTAAATTTATTTTTATTTAGTTACTAGCTATAAAAAAATAGGAAATATAAAAAATAATCTACAAAAGTAACTCGCTTAACTTAAAATCCTTAGATTAATTCTATGTTGATTGCAAAGGTACCCTTCTAGATTTAAGATGAGCAAAATCGTTAATCACTTCTTCAAAATCTATGGTATTGAGAATATCACATTCTATGGACATCAGCGACAAACTATTTAATCTCTCTTGAAGCATTGTACTTCTTAATTCATTTTTTATTCGTTTCAATTTGGAGAAGGAGCGTTCTCCGCTGCAGTTAGTTACCATCATGCTTAAAAATATTCTCAATGCAATTTCTACGTTAGGAAATGTGTCTTCAATTTTGTTTTGCTTTAATAGATTATATACTTCCTGTACACTGTTAGATGCTTCATTTTCACTCTGAACATTTATTAAGTATTCTTTTAAATGTTGACATTCTATTTCTAACTCTTTTTCATTTACATCTTCGTGATAGATTTGAGAAAATTCTTTGCATCCTTGTCGTATCTCTTCGGAATTCAGAGTTTTTAAGTGAAAAAATAAACTAAAACGTTGACTGACGATCTCATATGAACTTTGTCGCTGTTTTAGATGAACACTCAAGGTATCGATTATTGGGAGAAAGGTTTCTACGTTGAATCGCTCTTTTCCATTCAATTGGACTGATGGCGCAGAGCCATCAAAAAAACTCTGCCGTGAGCTTCTACGTCTTGTTCTTTGAGATAGATCCTTGTAGTCAGATTCTGGGTTATTTTCTTTGGCAGATGATTCGAAGTTATCAAATTTATCCCTGAGGTTAGTAATAAAATCATAAAGTGAAGTCAACAAATTGGTTGCAACGTCCAGTGTTATTGTTTCTTTCTGAAGATAATTACTTGTTTTGTCTATTCTTTCCAATATAGTGCTCCAGATTTCCGTCAGTATAATAAATTCTAGATTTCCCATTTTTCTAGACAGACTAAGGGCTTCGTCTCTTGTTTCTCGTGCCTGTTCAGTATCGTTTGCGATGGTGATTAAAGCTTCTAATATTCTTTTATAACCCCCATGCAAAGCACTTACTGCATCAGCTCGGGCTGACCATCTGGTTTGTGAAAGACTCTTAACAACTTTTTTTGAACCTAAATGTTCTGTTAACATATTCCATCTGTGGGTAGAGCCCGAAAAAAAGTTGTACACTTTCTGAACTATTTCAAAAAACTGTGATGCCTCCGGTACACACCCAGCAGCATGGACACCTACCAAGTTTAGTGAATGTCCTGCACATGGTATAAAGGTGGCAAATTCACATTTTTCCTTGATTCTTGTTTGTAGACCACTATACTTTCCCGACATATTTGAAGCATTGTCGTAGCTTTGTCCTCTGCAATCTTTTATGGGAATATCATGTATCTCTAAAAAATTTAAGATGGTCTCCGCTAAATACTTAGATTTATGTTCTTTAATAGGTATAAATTTCAAAAACCTTTCAACAGGAACACAGTCTTTTACGTATCGAATGATGAAAGTTAGCTGGTCAATATGAGACAGATCGGGCGTACTGTCAACGCTTATGGAAAAATATTTTGCTGATTTAACTTCATTTATAATTTTTTTTAGAACCTGTTTTCCCATTACTTCAATAAACTCATTACAGATATTTGCTGATAAATAAGAAATGTTACCCTTTCCAGGATTCCCAAATTTTTTTAAGTGATCTGCAAGAAATGGATCAAATTCACTCAATAATTCCACACAACCCAAATAATTTCCATTGTTTGGAGATCCTAGGATTTCATTGTCGCCGCGAAATGGAAGCCCTCTCGATGCCAAAAATTTTACAACAGCTACAATCCGTTTAAGTACGTTTCTCCAGTAATCCACTTCCTTTTGATGTTGAGATAATAAGTCTATATCTACTCTACCAACCGCTTTACTTCGTGCCAGATAAGTCATCATAGATTGCTTATGCGCTGGGCTATTTTCATGTGTTAAAATTATGTGATTAATATGCTTCCAATCATTACATCCATTCCGAGAGCAAAGATTAACATCAGTTGGGTTAAATAAGCAGCATGAAAAACAAAATACAGAGCATTTGGAAGGCGAATACAGCAACCATTTTCTTTCGACGCTTTCATTGTTCTTTAATTTGCGAATAAATAATGCTTTGTTGAAATATCTCGTTACTAATTTATTACCATCTTTGTATGTTCTGGATGCCTCGGAAAAGTCAGAATCTTTATTTTGAAAATATACTGGTCCCTTACGAATTAAAATTTCGCGATTTATTTCAACAAACTTTTCGTGAAAATAATCGGCGGGATCGTGCGATATTAATTCTTCTGTGTTGGAAAACTGCTGTTCAATTGACACAGTTGGAGTTGTCGGTTTTAGTGAAGTCACTGAAGTCGTTGCACTTTCGTCGTAGGAATAGTCGCTTTCTGATTCAATCTCTTTTTCAAAATTGGAACATGAAGGTTTAGAAATTCCCGCAATTTGTAATTGAGCTGAGTCATCATGTGGAACATTTATGAGTTGATTGCTACTTACAGAAGTTTCTCCAGTAGTAGTAGTAAAATATGATGTTAATTTTGGTAACTTTTCAATTACTTCTTTCTGATGTAGAGCTTTTTTCCTTTTTTCAGATCCACTAGGATATGACCGTTTCGACATTTTATATTATAATTCACTATTTAATTAATTTTATAACGAAAATATTCGCTAACACAAAACAGACAAAACGACGATTTAATCAAACAATACTATTTTTTTTATCAGAGCTCGAGCACAGTCAGTAACAAACTAACAACTACAAACAAAACAAACGCCACAACATCGCAGACAAATACTTGAAGGGAATTCCCGTTCGTCAAGTCAAACGACGATCGGGAATCGGGAATTCCCCTTTTTTGTCTTTGGTATTACGAATGACGTTCGAATAGGTTTCTTTAAGACATAAACCACACCGCATCAAATAATTCTTTTTTTAATTTAATAATTTTTTTTTAAATTGTATTCTTATACTTACATATAGGTATTTAAATTAACCTAAACATACTAATATCGGAAAAACTCATTTTTGAGAGAGAGTGGAGTATTATACCCTGTTTATTTATTAGTTTGATCTTTCTTTTTGACAGATGTCAAATCTGAAATCGATATAACTTTGCAACGACGAACAATATCTTCTTATTTTAATAATATTAAAAATTGATAATAATCATAAGAATAGACACACAACATAAAAGTACCTGTTAAGGACTCAAGCATTTTCCGAAAGTCTTAAGTGGTTTTTATTGCTTCGAGGTAAAATTTAAATAGAAAAACTGAAAACAATGGTTTCTTACCTACCCAATGTTTTTATGTCTAGTGCAATAAAATTGATTGACGAATGAATTTATTTATTTTGAATAGTTTAAAACATACATACAGCCACATATTTAGCCAACACATTTTTTACACCAATAGATATTTTCTGTTTCCCATCACTGACCCATCTGTCAAAAAGTTCAAGCTATGTTGTACAAGGTATAGCTATCCGCATGCGGCAAACTAAAGCTAATATAATAAGCGTAGGTATTGTAGTAAGTCATTATCATCAGATTTTTCAAAATTAATGTTTTTCGGTAATAATGTATCGGTTATCATTTGGTAATCTGGCAGGAACTAGGGGGCCCCATTCGATCGCGGGGCCCTGGGCACGTGCCCATAGTGCCCAGTGGGGAAGAGGGGCCTGAATCTCAAGGGTTCGTAGGTTCTCAAATATGTTAATTATTTAATGCAAACGATATTTTAAGTTATGAAATTAGACAAAAATGAAACGTACTTTCTCTGAAAAACATACCTTTTTTCGACGGATGCACATTTCTGACCCACAAAATATAGGGGGTAGCCGCACTCTGGGAATTATGGTCCCAATAATAAGTTGGTCAAAAGAGTCGTCTAACGGGTATTCGCAATCCGAGATAAATCACCCCAATAGTGTGGTCTGAGTCCAAAGCTTAGACCCCTTAATGATAATTTTACTTTTTGCGTATTTCACCATGTCTTGAGAATTTCTTAAACGAGTTAAAATAATTTTGCATGCAAATATAAAATTCATTTACCCATCGATAATTCTTTGCAAAATATAACTTTTAGTAAATATTTACTTGTTTTATTTTATTTTGTAATAGCCGAAAAAATTTTGAATGGTAAAGTATAAAATTTTTTATATCATTTTAAAGAAGGAAATTTTAAATGGCAAGAAACAAAATTTGAGTGAAATGAATCGAATAGTTCCTGAAAAATCGAATTTTGAAAAAGTCGCATTTTTAGGAGTTATTCATATCGTCCAAATCTTGCCTTTTGCCATTTAAAATTGTTTAACTTACAATTCAAAATTTTTTAGACTGTCATTGAATAAAATAACAAAAAATAATTATTTTGACTAGAAGTTATATTTTGCATGGAATTAGCTTTGGACAAACGAATTTTCTAATTGATAGCTAAAAAATTTTCAATTCACTTAAGAAGCTCTCATGATGTAGTCTCATACGAACGTAA
This sequence comes from Parasteatoda tepidariorum, assembly GCF_043381705.1. NCBI lineage: Eukaryota > Metazoa > Arthropoda > Arachnida > Araneae > Theridiidae > Parasteatoda > Parasteatoda tepidariorum. The sequence continues at coordinate 518,951 of NC_092210.1, forward strand.
AAAGTAATATTAACATTAAGGGGTACAAACTTCCGCACTTCTGACCATAACTATTGGGATTATTTCTTCCCAGATTGCGGCCACCCTTATAATTTGAGAGTTAAAAACCCAAGAAGCACCAAAAAAAAGGTATGTTTTTCAGAGTATGAAAGTACGTTTTTGTGTCTGATTTCGTAACTTAAAATATCATGTGCACTAGTTAATTAGTATATATGTCATATTCTCGAACCTTTAACATCGAATCCTTGAATGTGGAGATACGATCATTAGATAAAAAGTTATTTAGAATGGTTCGTTTATTTTTTGCGTATCGTACATACGTATATATAACTTAAGTAGTACATATAAATATGCATATTCTTATGTACGCGAATTCACATATATGTAGATACATACATTATATGAATGTTTGTATATATAATATATATATGTATCCATGTAAATGTGGGTATATTTGTACGTACGTATGTTTGTACGCATGTACACAATTCATATATGTTCAATACATGTACGCATGTATTCATGCTGTATGTGATAACGATGTATGCACTTGCGTATAAACAGGGCTCAAAAAAGGGAAAACCCTGAAAAAGTTTGATCTATTGATCGGATTTCAATCTACTACGACTCGATCTTATTGGTTTGAAGGTCTAACTTTATGAGGGATTCAGTTTCTAGACCCTTAAAATAGGGGAGGGACCATCTGCAAAATACATGCCATCTGCAAAATATGGTATCAAGAGTTTAAGAAGGAGAGCGGTAGAAAGTTTGAATCACTTAATGTTAAAATTTCGTTTTGCGAATTTCGTCTTGTATAACTTTTTAAGCAAATCGAAAATTTTAAATTTAAATAAAATTAATCTAAGTGTTCTTCAGAAATCGAATTTTACATAAATAACTCTTTTTAAAATTGGACTACATAGAAACTATTAGCCCTATTTCATTCGAATTTCTTATTTTGCCTTTAAAATTACTTTAAAAATGATGAGGAAAAAATTCTATATTTTGCAATGCTAAGTGCTTTCGACAATCAGTAAATAAAATAAAAAATAAAAATTTTTTAAAGTTATTTTTTGCATAGATTATCTTTGGATAAACGAATCTTATAATAGTGTGCCAAAACTTCATGATTCGCCTAAAAAAGTTCTTCAAATATAGCGAATTACTTAAAAAGCTTTGTTAATATTAAGAGATCCAAACATTCATATATATGTACAAAGTTCATATATATGTACACATGTTTAATGCACGTACATACGTACGTATGTATGCGCTATGTAATAATATTGTATGTACGTTTGCTGCACACATCGTACTTACGTACATACGTACGTATATGCACGCAACGTAACGTATGTACAGCGCGCGCAAAATAAGATCATCCAGAATAACTTTTTTCTATAAAGATCGGATCTACACGTACTAGAACACAATCTTAATGGTTTAAGGCAGTGATCTTAATTAGGCTAAATAATTAGTATGACGATATTTTAAGTTACGAAATCACACAAAAAATAAAGCGTGTTTCGCTGAAAAAACATACCTTCTCTTCGTAGGATTTCAATTCTTGCCTTTAAATTATATTGTTGTAATCACAATATAAAAACTATGGTTCCAATAGTTTAGGTAGGAGAGGGATCGAAAGTTTGGGTCAACCTTTAATGTCAATTTAATTCTTTGCGTATTTCACGTTCAAATAAATCTAAACTTTTTACGCAAAATTATAAAATTCATTTATCCAAAAATAATTCTGTCAAATTTTTTTTAATATTTCTTTTTATTTTAATTAATAATGGTAGAAAGGTTTCTGAATTGTTAGTTATGCTTATATCTTAATGCCCATTTTAAAACCGTAATTAATTTAAGGTACGGTGTGTATGCTTCCCGATAAGACGTTTAGTCTGAATTCGCGCTCTAGCTAGTCGGGAAGGGGTTAACATTTCGATTTATCATAACTTCTTATCAGCCAATAATATGGTATTAATTGTGTTTATAGTGGACAGAAAGAAATTAAAACATGTATTGACATATAGCACAAAGTTCCCATTTTAAATTGAGCATTCCAGCTCCTAGGAAAAAAGTCAAATTTTCGATAGAAGATTATTCCTATAAGCAATAAATTTTATTTATAGTGGTTAGAAAACGAATAAAACACATTATACATGAACACAGGCTACATGAATAATTATATTATCCTGTCTAGAAATTAATGTGCTTGAGCTAATTGGAAAGTTACCGAAATTTAAATTACAATCTTCTAGCCTTAAATAAACTAGAAAGTGAGTTAAGAAAACATTATAAATGCCACGTTTGGCAAAACTCAGATTCAAACTATAGTAATACACAGTTTAAATTTTAAAATCCTGATAAGTAGTCTGGACCATCATAAAACTTTTACTATGGATAAATCTCCAATTTGGGAAATATAATTTTTATTTGCTGAGCTATATTTTTATATTAATGCAAGTTTATTAATTACAGTTAGTATTAATCTCATTAATCAATAGTTATGTAAAGTGTACTTTTTTTATCTGCAATGTGGAACTATTTACTTGAATATATAGACAATTCGTACATCCAAAAAAAAAAAATAATAATAATAATAATGTAAAACAGTAATAGCAATAATAAATTAAAATATTGTTAATTAAATTTAAATTATAGCTTCAGTGTTTACTTAAAATTTATTGAAATTAAGAAGACATCATAATTACCATTCAATGTCCCTTAGGTTGTGTCGTTCCAAACATAAATTTAAGTTTCAGATTCCTAAGTTAAATGTTAATATTAATTGAGATTCTTAAAAAAGATAAATAACAATACGCAGATTAAATGTTTAATAATGAAAATGAAATGCAATCAAACGGTGTACCAACTTTTTTTTTTTGTTGCAAAGAAAAGTAAATATCTTTAACTGGAAACAATATAACAGAATATCAATAAAACAGAAACTCCAATTTCAACTTTAATCGAGGAAAGTAATTCCAAGAGTGCAAATGATCACCAGCAGTAATATTAGTGTATAATATATATTAGTTATATTAGTTATATTATATATCAGTAATATTAGTTGCGTATGACGTAAGCAGCAGTTTTTAGGACAGCATTATGGGAGGGAGGGGAATCAGGTTTACAAGAATTTTCTTAAGTGAAATTTAGTGAGATTTTTTTTTCTTTCCTTTTTTTTATTATTTTTAATCGAAAGAGAATTTTGAAGTTTGAACATTAAGCATTACCTCAAAGTTTCAGTGCAGTAAGGCTGATAGAAGTTTCTCTAGTTTTTCAACGAACTTTTTTCAAATTTTATTTATTGCTTTTCCATTTTAACTTGCTGTATTTTAGATGTATAGTTGTTAGCTAATACAAATAAGATGTTAAAAGAAAGAGTAGAGATTTAAAAGAATATCTTCAGATTTTTTAAGCGACTTGAGTAAATTTTAATTAAACAGACATTTATCCTCCCCCCCCCCTCCTTTAGAAAAACGTGTTTTTCTTTATATCACTTTTACATTTTTTTTAATACAAATTTTTTATTTTCAATAGTGCTTTGTTGAAAATGTATATAAAAAAATTTTTCCCTCTAAAAAACTGATGCAAATTATCAGCAATGGTTAAACATTTACGTACCTGATAACTCATGAACTTTTTAGAGAAAACATTTTACTGTACAGAAAATTGTTTGATTGTTAGTTTGACAAATTTATTTAAAAATTATTTGTATAATCTAAGATAATAATTTTATAAATAAATAAATTTTATTCTTTAAAAATAAAATAATCAGCATTTATAACTTTTTAGTTTCAAGGTTAAATTGTAAATAAAGTTATAAAAATAAAAACACTATATGAATAAAAAATAAGATATATAAACATACAGATACATCCACTAATGCACTTCATATATTTTCAACTCTACCAAGCGAAATAGAGTTGAATTCAAGCTAACACAAAAACTGCAATTGATATTATTGAAATTATATACAGTGTGCAAAAATTAAACAGACCATCCTGAATAACTTTTGATCTAATGATCAGATCTTCACGTTCTGGGACTCAATCTAAATATTTCGAGGGGATAACCTCAAAAATGCCAATTACCTACTGCAAACGATATTTTACGTTACGAAATCAGGCACAAAATCCTGCTTTCTCTAAATAAACATTTTTTTCCCCCAACGGATTTGGATTTCTGACCCCCAAAATATAGAGGTAGCCGCAATCAGGGAAATATGGTCTAAATAGTTTGGACGGAGGAGCGGTCCAACGGTTGATCCCCATAATGCTAATTTTATTTTTTGCGTATTTCACCATATTTCGAGAACTTTTTAAGCAAATTGAAATATATTTGCACACTATTATGAAATTCGTTTATCTATTATGTTATAGAAAAAGTATATTTTAGTAAATATTTTTATTATTATTTATTATTTTATTAAGTAACAGTCGGAAAAAATTTAAGTTGTGAGGTATGTACTTCTTTACATCCTTTTGAAATTGGTAATTTTACATGGCAAAATACAAGATTTGAGCCAAATCTGTTGAATAGTTTCTGAGAAATCGAATTATAAATACACACGCAGGAACAATTCGACCGATTTAACTCAATTTTGTATTTTGCCAAGTAAAATTACATACATTAAAATTTAATAAAAAGTTGTATGCCTTACAATTCAAAAATTTTCCAGCTATTATTTAATAACTTTATAAAAAATAATAAATGTCTACAAAAAAAAAAAAATTTGCATGCAATTATCTTTAGATAAACGAATTTTAAAATTATGTTCAAAAATTTTTCAACTTGTTTGAAAGGATCTCGATATATGGCGAAATACGCAAAAAGTAAAATTGAAATTAAGGGATCCAAACTTTGGATCGCTCTCCTGATCAAACTATGTGGACCATATTCCTCAAATTGTGGCTATTTCCTATATTTTGGGGGTTAAAAATCTAAATGCGTCTGAAAAAAAGGTATGTTTATTCATAGAAAATAAATTTTTGCGCCTGATTTCTTAAGTTAAAATAGCGTCTGCGCTAATTAATTAGCATATTTGAGGTCATCCCTTCGAACAGTTAAGATTGAGTCATAAAACATGAAGATCCGATCATTAAATCAAAATTTATTCAGGGTGGTCTGTTTTTTGTTTTGCGCACTATACAGCGAGTTTTGCGTGCAAAAAGTTTTTAAATTCACTCCAAAGATATGATGAAAAAAAGTTATGGTTCTAGGCTTTGAATCTACCCAGCTTTAGAGCGGATACCAGCTTGTCAGGGAAATAAAAGCGGAAGATGCGCAAATGCTGATTTTATTGTCACCATCACGCCGTTAGTCACAAAATTTTTTGTATAATTGTTTGTTAGTCACGAATTTTTTGTATATTTTTTGTATCGAATATTTTAAATAAAATTCTCTTGGTGCAGATATTTTATTGCTATACCATAATTAGGTCTGCATTAAGGTAAAATGAACAAGAAAAGGCCATACATTTTAAAGGAACCACTGCGTATAGAACCCCTAAAGCCAAATTTGAAAAAAAAAATTACAATTTCTAAAAAAGAATATTGAAGATTAAATTGAAATTTTTTTTAAATTTTATTCATTTTTTTAATGAGATTCTTCGAATGAAAAGTTTCAAAAAATTAACGATAACTTGTATTTGTTGTGTCCACATTTTCTTAAAAAGGCAAAACTCGAAAACTGCTAAAGTAATTCTCGTTATTACAGGAAGACGGGGTAAAGCCGTTGACTAGATATGATTCAGATTCAACAGAAATGTTTTCCCAACGTTTTAAATCTAAACCGTGATTACGAGAAAGCTTTAAAAAAAGGTTTTCGCAATGTACTTTCGCAGACCTTAGAAAACAATCCAAAAACATGGTCTTATGCTCGTTTATTTGCTTTCCCTTAATGCAAAATATTTTCGAATTATTTATCAATATTTTCGCTGGAAAGGTTAATATTTGCCTTATTTCGTTTCCTTGGAAAAAGGTTTCAGCTTTATATTTCCGCTTACCTTATCATGACAACAAGCAAAAATGAAAAAATAAAGGTTGCCATTTGTTTATTTTGTAACCTAAGAAACAATATTTTTTTAAAAAGCTTTAAAAATCATTTAGTTTTCCTTTTAGGATAAAAGGTTGGAAATTGCAATATTTTTGATTTATTGAAAAAAGGTTTTTACTGCAAACCTTTTCGTGTCAATGAAAAGAAAATTCAGGCACAACTTTGCCGTAAGGTTACATGCTTTCTGGGTTTGAAGTGAAAATTTGTTTTAGTTATTTAGATATATATTGTTAAAAAAGGAGACATGGCTGCTAGATTTTGAATAACTCGATATTTCGGCAGTCCTGATATGGCCCCTTTTCATTTGCTTATTACTGTTTGTTCGTGTTGCAAGCTGTGCACCATCTCACGTTAGTGTTTGCATATTGTTCGAGGAGCAAGATTAAGTTTAGTAATAAGTATTCAAATACCACGTTTGCAAGAATCTTAAGACGCAATGATCACGTTGTAAGCCAAATGGCTTTAAAATACACCGGAAATAGTAACCCGGAAGTATAAGCGGCATACAGCTTGCAGCGCTTTCTAGTGTAGTTCTAATATTCTCTCCAGGAAGCGAATTATAAAGACAGAGCCTTCTGTCTTCATTTTTTCATATGTAAGCTAAAAGCATAATACTGAAGCGAAACGTCAAAATTTATTATCCTTCAGCATTCTAGAATTTACAGTTTATCTGTTTACAGTTTAATCTGTTTGTTCAGTTGTAGTCAATATACAATTTCATTACCAGCATCTTCTCCCATTTAAAAATGTTGATAAAGTTGAAAAAGTGTAAGCTGTTCAAGCTGGAAAGTAGATGATCGATTATAAAATAAAAACAAATTCGTTTTGCTATTATTTCCAGAGGATACAAATCTGAAACACTTGGTATCATTTTTGGATTTTATAAAAAAATTGTTTAGTTATAGCATGGGATTGCTAACAATTTTAAAAAAAATGAAGCAAAAAGAAAAGGAAATGCGCCTTTTAATGCTGTATCTTTGTAGTTTAATCTGTTAAGCATATTCCATTCCATTGATGCTAAATGTATTAACATATTTTCGTTATTTGTGTTGTCTCAAATTTATTACTATAAGCTGACCAGCGTCCTCCTTGTACTAAAACACTGTTTTAAAATTTCTAAACGGATATTTGATAACTCGGTGTTTTATATATCCAATTTAATAATTTGTGAGCAGAAATCGCTTGCAGAGATTCTCTTACAGAAATTTCTTTTTAAATAATTGGAAACAGTGAGTTTTTATGTATCCGTTTAGCAATTTTTTTTTAGTATTGGGAAAACGCTGGTCAGCTTAGTTACTGTGCAAGTTTATTTTCATGGCTTGATAAATATATACTGCTCCATCATTTATCATGATCAATATTACTTCTAGCTTGAATTATTAGCAACTGCTTAAGCAATCTATTGCTAAAATAATGTGTAATGCATTTGAATCTCTAATTGTTTAATAGTAATTTGTATTTGATATTCTTTTCAATCTTGGAGGTATTTCCTTATACTACGCCAACTACTAAATGGGTTTAAAACTTGTAAATTTTTAGAAAAAAATACATGGGCAAAGAATCGCCTGGTGGGTAGCAACGAGTTGAAACCTTCAAGTTGGTCAATTACTGTAAAATTTTTAAATTTCTCACAGGCTAAGATTTGGATGATTATTCTGCCATGGATCATGATATGAAAAAATCTTCCTATGGTTTTTACGAGGAATTCAAATGTGTGTCAGTTCAAGTATAATGTTGCCCTTATTGTTATACCATTTCGGTAATTTGAGCATTACCTTCCATGATAAATAAGAAAATTTCCGTATGCTAAGCCAAGGAAAACAACAGGTTTTGGTGACTCCTAGGCACTGGTTTGCAAGAAACTAAAAAGAAATGAAAATCACAGACCGTAACCAACTCGAAAGGTATAACCTGTACCCACCAATAAGCGAACAATTTCCTATTTTTTATGAATTTTGCAAGTTTAATTTAATTAATTTCTTTTAATTGAACATACAATAATTTTTTATTCTTATATTATGGGTTATATTCTTGCATTTTGTTAAGGGGGACGTGCAAATGTTTTCCTGCTTTGCATTTGTAAATAATCATCACAATAAAAAAAATCATTAAATCGTAGAAGTAATCGCCCCAAAAAAGGATCAATGACAAAATCATGCCAATCGGATTTCTCAAATGCATGTTTTGTTTCGAGATTAAGCTGTTGTAATATATAATATCGGATTTAAAAACTATGGAGAAATCAATAACTGCCAAAAATTCAATAGAATTATTGCCCTAAAAAGTAAATACTCAAATGCACATTTCAAATTTTCCATATTGTGTGAAATATATAAGGATATTTAGAATCATCATGAAAATCAATAACTGCCGAAATGCAATCGAAACATTACATCAATTTACGATACTATTGGCGTAAATTGAGCGCTTCAAAAAGTTATTATCTAAATGCTTGATTTAAATATGTAAATTTCTGCAGAACTCTGTAACGTTCTGCAACAATGTCGACGTGTTGCTGCGATTCTGCCTTGAGGCGTATGGTGTGTCATATGTTATTCAGCTGAATAGCCATAATATTTTAATTATGTAGCTGTGAAAAAAAATTACATTTTTGCATTGGAATATTTGGTAAATTATTCAATTTTCATTCGTTTTCCCATCTCTGTTATAAAATTTTGGACCTTACATATTCTAATCAATGAGACTTTGAGATTTCCATTATATAGAATGAGTATTATAATTTTGAGTTTGATAAAATCTTTTTAATTGCTTGTGATATTTTGATTAATTTCCCACTCTTGTTATGAAAACAATTTCAATTATTTTAATTAGTGTATTAATACTGTTACAAATTGAATCCTTAACAAATTGTTTAGCGGACTTGATAATGCTGGCAAAACTACCATTTTGAAAAAATTCAACGGTGAAGATATTAGTGTAATCTCTCCAACATTAGGATTCAATATAAAAACTTTGGAACACAGAGGGTAATTTATTTTATCTGACTTATTTTCTTAATGAGATATGATTATTTTTTATTGCTTTATTATATTTTATTGCTTCATTATCTTTTATTACTCTATTATCGTTTTTAAATCCAAATCTAGTTTAAAAAATTTTTATTCTTGAAAATACATGCATTTTTTTCTTATTATCTCTCACTATTATTAATGTTATATTTTAGTTCATTTATTATTTATTAATGATTTATTTTCCTTCTAATTTGATCATTTTTGGTACTTTTTTGTTAGCCAGATGCAAGCAAAAAGTTGCCAAGTCATCAGGACCCAGGCAAAATTAAATTATAAAAACAAGTTCATCATTTATGTTAAAATTTATTTTGTATGTTGATAAATGTTTTCAGTTTTGTGTGACAGCCATTTTGTTTCGGTTTCTGGTGTAAGTCGTCCTAAAATGTTACCAGAAAAGAATTGTTGGATTGATTTGCACCTGGCTAAAGGAAAAGTATCTTGCTTTTCTTTCGGATACAATTTTATCTGTGGGATGTTATCTATCATTAACTTATTTCTAATTTGAATATTTTTTCTTCCATACTCGCAGAAAACTAACCTATAAACATTACCAAGGCTACAACAGCCTGTTTACTTAACTTTCTAGTAGTTAGTAGTCAGGGGTCTGTTTAGAAGAAATTTGGGTCGGTTAACGGACCCTTCACAAAATATCTTTTCATAAAAATGATCCCTTCACAAAATATTTTAACTTAAAAGCGAACCCTTCACAAAATGATTTTTCTTTTAATCGGACCTTTTACAAATTTGTTTATCTTCATTATTGTTTTGTTAATTGAATAAACCCTTCCCAGGGCAGAAAACAAGAAATATGGATATAAATGAATTAAGTTTTGTCTTCGGCAGATGATTCTTCCATTATGCATCCGAAATGAATATTCTGAGTTCAGCAGTATAGGCTAAGTACCAAATATTTGTATGTTGCATCTCTAATTTAAGAAGCAGCAATTGCTGTTTATTTTTAAAAATGTAATTTTTTTTTATTATGATTTTACAGTGCTGAGCATAATCTTGTATCTATTTACAATTTAAAAACGCATTGAAAAAGTTTTTTGCAATAACCGGACCCTATTTGCACAAATTCATAAAAGCAGGACCCTGGTTGAAAGAATGTGAGTAATTTTTTCACAAAAACGGACCATTCACAAAATGTCTGGACAGACCCCTGGTAGTTTTGCCGAACGGCATTTTTTATTACTAAATTTGGTGATATTTTAAAATAGAAAATATTTATATTGAGTGATTCCTCTAGATTTTGAAAACTGCAGGCTTTAAGGACTCAGAAATCTCATATTTCTATGTCTCTTTTTACTAAAAACTGGTCCCTATTTAAAGTATAAATTTATTATCTCTTTATCCATCTATTAATATTTGTAATTTTTCTATCTATTGATTGACAAAACAAGAAATTTTAAAACAAAAAAGAGTTATACCTAAACAATCAAGGCTTTTATGTAGGACTGATCAAACAACATCAAGGAAAACATAAAAATTTAATTTGTTACTCAGAGTTATTCAGCTATTAATAAAAACGAAAAGATTTTTTTTTTTTGCATACATTTAAAGTTGGTTGAAATTTTGCCTATATAATTCTGGTGATGTGCTATTTTCATCTGTGCTGGTGAGTTAATTTTAATTTGTAAAAATAATTACTGACTATTTTTGAGTTAGTTATCAAACTTTGATGAAATTTTTTGTAGTTTTCAAGCATATTTTTATGATATCATAAATGAATAAATTAGAAATATGTACTAGTCAAAAAATAAATAAAAAATATTAGAAAGATTTTAATAAAAATGTATCAAATTAACTCATGCCAATAAGTGTACCAAGTTGAATATTTTTTTTTTTTTCAGTTGTCATCTACGTGCATTTTTAAAGGTTTCGCATAATGTAAATTTAAAGAATTTTAATAATTTCTGGGTTAAATTTTTCTTTTTTTTTGTCAATTAAATCTGTAGTTCATTTTCCTCTTTTAAAAAGATTATACATATTATATAAGCAATGTATATATATATATATAAGCAATACTAATATGAACTACACTGGTTATCATAAATTAAGGAAAATTCACAAAAATCGCGATAACTCTTTCAATTACACATGGAATTTTATGAAACTTACCCACAATATACAACACATAGTAAGGTATTAAACAACATAAAAAGAAATTATCAGACATTAATAGTAGTATAGAAATTAGCACATGTATAAAATAAACAAATTGGAAGTATCGGTTTGCAATAGAAAAAGTACCTTTAATATGGAATATGATTGCCTCTAGAAGCAATACAGCACAAACAGCGATGTGTGATGCTTTCAATTATGCGGTCTATCAGTTCAATAGGAAGTGAGAGCCATTGCTCTTGTAAAGCAGTTGCAAGCGTGGCAAGGGTCTGAGGGGGCGGATTGATGGCAGATACACGCCTCCCTAGAGCATCCCAAACGTGCTCGATAGGATTCAAGTCCGGGGATCGAGCTGGCCACTCCATGCGAGTAATTGTTTCCTGTTGAAGATAATCATCAACAATGCGAGCTCTGTGTGGTCTTGCATTATCGTCCTGTAACAGGAAGCAATCACCAATTGCCCCGGCATATGGGCGCACATAAGCATCAAGGATGTTGTCTCGATAAACCTGAGCATTCACGGTTCCCCTTGGAAAGACATGGAGGTATGTGCGCCCTCCTAAGGATATGCCTCCCCAAACACAGACACTGCCTCTTCCGTATGCATCTCTTTCACGGATGTTTGATGGATGATAACGGGTCCCAGGTTCTCTCCATATCAAATAACGTCTACTGTCACTTTCTAGACTAAACCTGGACTCATCCGTAAAGAGAACAGGCCTCCATTGATCTGACGTCCAGTGGACATGTTGTCGGGCCCACTGCAAACGGTCTCTCCTATGGCGTGATGTGAGCGGCACGCAAATGGCTGGTCGTCTCGCATACAGACCACCTTCGTGGAGCCTTCTGCGCACAGTTGACGTTGACACCAACCTTCCGGTGGCTGCAGCAAGAGAGGATCTAAGATGTGTCGGAGTAGCGGTTCTATTCCTGCGTGCACTTAATGTCAAATATCGGTCATCGGCACTGGTCGTAACAGTTGGCCGTCCTTGACTGAACCTCCTAGATGCCGAATCTGTGGTTTGAAATTGCCTCCAAAGTCTATGAACCACAGATGGACTCACATTTAGCCATCTGGCCACTTCTGATTGACTCTGCCCTGCCTCTAGTCTCCCGATGGCTCTCCATCGTAGTTCTTCAGGCAAATGATGCCTAGAGGTCATTATTACGAATTGGCTATCTCAGATTTTCAATGTCGCAATCACAGTAAAATTTGTGTGCTTTCTCTCAAACTTGGACTTTTATGCTCCAGGCAGATGACGTAAGCCGAGTGCAGCGCCACTAATTTGCATATTGCAATTTTACTCAGCTACTCTTAGTGGACAACATATGCAAATTTTGCACGGTTTGGCTTACTTTTGAAAGAGTTATCGCTATTTTTGTGATTTTTCCTTAATTTATGATAACCAGTGTATTTTATAGCCATGAAACATTACACATTGTTCTGTGAACAATGCTTAAAAGTTTGATTTGTCGCGAGTGTAGTATGAGGCTAGTATCTAGGATGATATTATTATTTTATTTCTAATTTAAATAGTTTTTATTTTAAAAATAGATGTAACATCTGGGATGATAAAATTATTAATTTATTTCTAAAGTTATTAATTTTTTTTAGAAACAAGTTTAATACTAAAAATATTGCTGCATGAAAGATGGTATTATCTATTAATTTATTATCTGTTAATTATTTATTATTAAATTAATAATCTATTACTTTATTTCTCATGTGATTTTTTTCTGGTGTGTATAAGCTTTATTTATGAGGTGTTGTTATAAGAATTAATATTCGTTATAAATGAATTATTTATCTTTTTTTTTTCTCCTTCACGAAAGTTCAATGTGTGGAATATATAATTATTTTTCTAGTATTAACTTATCTGTTGTAAAAATATAAACTAGCATTATATTATCTGTGATTAATAAATTATTGATTTCTTCTTGATTTGAATTTTCTCCTTCTAAATACAAGCTTAATATCTGGGGTTATTATCTTATTAATGTATAATCTGTTTGTAGTTGATTTTCTTGTTCTAAATTTATTACCTATTTTTAAATTGTTATATAGTATTAAATTATTATCTAGTACAGAGATGTTAACTGTTATGATTTATAATTTTACAATTAATTATTACAATTTCTTTGTCAAAATTACAGTCCTATAAACAAGTAATAAAATTTATGGTTTTTGAGATTTTTCATTATAATCTAAGGTGTGTTTTCTCCCCTTAACTGCCAAAAGTTATGAAATTTTGTTGTTTGCAAACAATGTAGAATATTTTTTTTTCTATTCCTTAAACTATTCTAAAAGCAATAAATAATGAAGATGATGTGATTGAAGCAAGAAATGAAAAGAAATAAGAGCAAACGAACATTACCCCATCTTTCACTTAGCTATTTTGAAAAAGAAAATGGGGGCCAGTTTAAAATTTAACCGAAAACTAGAACAATTATTCCAAGTAATCAATTTACATCATATAAAATTTCACTCACTTTTTAATTTGGTAACTTTGCCAAAGTGTTACTCTTTTAGTAAAATAATAGTAAAATTCATGCATAGTTTTGTTAATATTTTTTACCTTTATAGAATTAAGTAGTGTTTAATCTTAAAATTATGCTAATTTAAATTATAACTATTATTAATTTCTCTTAACCAGTACCCTCTTAATGCGTGGGCAAACCCGAGGGCCCTAAGTTCTCAGCGATCCTTGAGAATCTTACTTTTTATATATTTTTTAAGATAAATATATTCTCATGTAAAAAGTGTGCATTTTTTTTCTATGAATAGTGATTGATTATCATGCAAACAACAATAATTTGAAAAGTTTATCGCTATGAAAGCTTAAAAAGTCATCCAAAATCTATTTCTCTACGTTAAAATTAAGGTTTTTAGGTACTCAACTAATTTCTCATATCTAATTTCTTGACCACCACCAATTCCGTTTAGTATTTATAAATAGTTAACTAAAGTAATAATTGAAAAAGTTTAGAATTGCAGAGCACTATTGGACAGCTACTTTTAAACTGGTTTTGTCTAATGTGCATTGAAAAGTGTTTTAATAACTGACTTTAATAATGTGACAAAATAATTCATGCGTTTTTGAATTTTTTTATTTGTTAAACTCTTTATTTTTTAAATTTAATTATTGTAATTAGCTTTTTGGTTTTGAAAATTATTTTATTATTTGAGGATTGCAATTGCATCTCATTTTTTAAAAAAATTATGCATAGTTTAAAATTGCTTTATTTTATGTGTGTTGCGTTTCTGGAGTGACAAAAATGTCTTTAATTTTGTTAAAATGACTGCATATCTTAAAAATGCTCTATTTTGTGTATGTGAAATTGTTTAGTTCGATTTTAAACAGTATGACATGTTATAGAGCCCCAAAACATTTCCGTGCCAGGCTTGCTATTAAGACAGCCCTGCTCTTAACTATGTTCCTTTCTTTGTGCCTCTGATTATCGATAACTAATTTGGAAAGTTAGCACCTCTGTCTCGTATTATTTTATTATCTATTTTTAATTAGTTATCTGTTATTGATTTATTTTTAATCTGGATTTTTTTCCCCTTTTAGATACAAACTTAACATGTGGGATGTTGGAGGTCAAAAATCTTTGAGATCTTATTGGAGGAATTACTTTGAAAGTACTGATGGTCTGATATGGGTTGTAGACAGCGCAGATAGACGTAGGTTACAGGATTGTAAAGATGAATTACACACATTATTGCTTGAGGAGGTTTGTTTAATTGCTTTTAATCCCTATAAATTATTACTGGTGTGTTACTATTTTATGATTATCTGTCAGGGTGTTTAACAATGTGTAAAACATGGAAAAATAGAAATTTTTCTGACCATCCCTGAAAACGTATAAGTCTGGAAGTTTAAATCACCATTTTTAAAAATAAAAAACCGTTTCGCACCCTCTTTTGCATCCACTGTAATTCTACCATGTAACCAAGGAAATTCTTTTAAATTTTGAGTGTAATTAAATATAATCAATTAAATTAGTTTCATCAATTTGTAAATATTTAGTTAAAAAAGAATATTTCATTATATTATACTAAAGGTGAATGATTAAAAAAAACACATTACTTGGTATGTATAATTATCAAAATTTATGATAGAAATGACTACTTTATAAATTTATATTTTTAGTTTAAAAATATATATCTCTAGTTTATGTCTTGAATTTTCTTTTTTAGTGAACATGCAAGAAAAAGTCTAATGTTGTTAAAGCATCTTACAGCTTAATTTAAATTTTTGTCATTAATTTTATATCTTTTAAAATTTAATAAATAGCAAATTTAAGGAATGTGAGAAAAAAGCTAAAATTTGAAATTTTTGCATAAAAATCTAAAAAGTCAGAGAGTAATACTCCAATACTCTGCCAGACATCCTGATTATTTGACGTTTTAAAAACCACTAGCTTAAGTGTGTATTTTTGACATTCATTTTAAACATTTTATTGATGTTTCGACATTGTATAAATTTGTAAAGAATATTCTACTCAAAATTTGATAAAACGTAGATTTTGTTTAATACAAAGTTACATCTATTTATTTGACTTAATCCTTAAAACTAGACAAACCCCCAGGGAACCCCGAGGCAGAATCGTAATGACACAATGACATTGTCGCAGAATGTTACGGAGTTATTTCAGAAAGTTTTTTTTTCTTCGAAAATTAAAAAAAAATACTTTTCTTTTCCTACAGAAATTTGCACATAATATTTGAATCATGCATTTGAATAATCAGTTTTTGATGCACTCAAGTTACGTAGATAGTATCGCAAATCGATGTAATGTTTCGATTGTATTTTCAGCAGTTATTCATATTGATTTTCATGTGAATTTTAAATATCCCGATATATTTCAAACAATATGGAAAATTCAAATCGTGCATTTGAGTATTTACTTTTTAAGGCAATAATTCTATCGAATTTTTGGAAGTTATTGATTTCTCCATAGCTTTTCAATCAGATATTTTTATACAATATTTATTACAACAACCTAATCTCGAATTGAAACACACATCTGAGGAGTCCGATTCGCGTCGCCTGATTTCGTCGTCAATTTTTTTTCCCGGCTATTACTACTATAGGTTTCATGATTTTTAATTATTTTTTTTATTGTGATATTTATTTACAAAATGCGTGTTCCTTCCCAAAATGCAAGTACATAGTTTTTTTTTTGTAAACGCAGTGCTATTGTTATTTTAAATTAGTAACATATATGTTTGTTTAAAAGATCTTGCAGAAAGATTGCAATCCTAGAGAGTTTTGTTGCACATAGCTCTAAAAAATTCTGCCATGGGGCCAGGGAGTACAACTTTCTTACATAAGCATGAGAGGGGGGTTTGTGATTTGCTGATAAGGGGGAATTTAAAATTGAGAAAAATATGCGAAGAGCCCCATATTTCAATTCAATTTTAAAGTGAAAATAATTTTCTTAATGATGCAAAAGTAATTTTTTTTTACTTCAAGTTATCCTCGCAAAATTTTATTAATAAATACAACAATAAAACTATTTTCTATCTTACTTAGTTTTTTAATTTTATTTAAATCTGAAATAGTTTTTTCCTTGAATTAAAGTAACTTTTAATTTTTTTACTTGAAGTTAGTTTTGTGAAACTGTATTAATATATACAATAAAAATATTTTCCATTTAACTATTATTTATTAATTTGTTTCTGTGCAAATTAAGGTGGAATCTTGTTATCAAAATTTCAGCAGTTCTCCAACTAACTGTAGCACGAGAATTAATCATTGCCAAATGATTGGTTCTAGTATTTTTCCTAATTTATCTAGTGCTTTAGCAAAGATTGAATCGTTGTGAAATAACAATGATTTGATCCTTTTTAGACTGATATAAGCTAAATTAATTTTCATATTAACACCAATGTGACGTTATTGTCATACAAAATTTTTGATCATTTTCCTATTAACTAGAATTGTTATTTCCTCTGTGCTCTCGCAAAAGCTTTGTTCTTCAAAACTACTATTCTTCATGGTCACAAAAATTTATCAAAGTGAATTTATTGTAAATCAAAATTTAACCACTTTTCTTCTAGTTTGAAAGTTCAAATTCTAACTAGAGCTCTGTGCTGCTTTACTTAGTTTTAATTGTTTACGAACCATTACAAGTACTGAGTATATAACCAAGAGGAATTTATCGTTAAAATAAATTTCGTTCACTCAACAACTTATTAGTGTTCAAAACTAAGCTAAAGTTGTATGCTGGATAACAATAGAACTTTTAATTGTTTTTGGACCACTGCAAGTAGAATTTATAATGCCCTAAAATACTAAGTTCAACTGTTGTGTAATTTATAAACTATACCACTAATGTTTATAAAACTTCATATGTAGCTTCTATTTTTCACTTTCAGAGACTTTCGGGTGCAACTTTATTGGTTTTCGCTAATAAACAAGATTTACCAGGGGCTCTAACTGCTCAAGATATAAAAGAGGTAATGATAATTTTGAAATTAGAGACTATAATACGTAAAAACACAAATGAGTAGCTAAAATTACACTTTGAAAATGCAAAAGATACTGTAACAAAACACATTACGAAATATATTGATTAATATTTTCTTTTATCATGGATCATTGTGACACAAAGTGAAAAACCCTGAAATTTTTAAGTGCAAAAAATCAATATCAAGATATTAATTTATATACCATACATGATTTGTATTTAATATAATTTTTTGGAATAAGATTTATAATTGAATTACCTATCAATGAAGAATATCATACCTTTATTTATAGTAACTAATTTAAGAAAAATCTTAGTTCAGGAATCTAGAGGTTCGATTTTTGAAATGGGGTGAATATGAACAGCGATATTACATTTTAAAATCATGTCAATATGTATCGCAATATTGGATTTGAATTGCTATGCTACCTGGAAAATTGGATTTGTAGCAGGGATGCGAAAAGGGATATTTCTTCAAAATTTTCTGCTATTCATTTGCAAATTGCAGATTTAAAACAAAATTGTTTTCTTTGAAGGCTAAGTAAATTTTTGAAATAATTTTCTTTTATATGATATATTTCTATTATTTTTAATGCTATTTTTCTCTATGTAGTTATATTTTTCAATTAAAATAAAATATACAATATAATGTGTAAACAAAAAAGCTTAATTTTTTGTGGCTTACTCTATATTTTGTATTGCACTGTCAGTACATATTAGACTGGAATATTTGTAAAATATGTCTGAAAAGGCTGGAAAAATTAAGGAATTTTATTCTTCTAATTGAATAGCAAACAATTTAGATATTAAAAAAAAAATTACAAATTCTAAAGTGAACAACAGAGTTTAATAAATCAGTTACTCATGCATCATGTCCTGATTTTGTTAAATCAGGGCTCACAAGTTATGAGTTTAACTATATTTATAGGTTCTTTTGAACATAAATGTTCAAAAAAAAATTTCTAAGAGTAATTTTTTATAAGTTAATAATTAATTATCACTTTGGTCAGCTTTTAGAATTGGATAACATAAAAACCCACCATTGGAGAATAGTTAATTGCAGTGCTGTTACTGGAGAAAATCTATTGGTAGGAATAGACTGGATATTAGATGATATAGCAGCTAGAATATTTACTTTGGACTAAGTGCTATTTATTGACCAGGAGCAAAGAATACAGCTTTCACTATATTAGGGTGGTTATAAAAATGTCATGCTTTTTTTATATATATATTTGCTTAACATGAACTGTATATATGTAATTTTCATTGTTAAATAAAAAAAAATTTATAATATTTTGATGTAAAACTTTATTTCAAATAAATTTGATGCCTCTGCTAAGTTTTTATCAAATTGGATATTTTTAGTGATAAGTTTGAAGGCTGTTGCAGCGATGGGATTTATATGGGAGGTACTGATATATCAGTACTTAAAACATTCCAAATGTGTTGACTCTTAAATTTAAACCTGGTACCTAAAAGCACGTGAATTTTTTTTTAAGAAATCAAAATCACTAAATAGGCTTTTAAATTTAATTTTTATCAGAAGGAATTTTGTTTACCTCCTACTGTTCATTAACAGGTTTAAGAATTTTCTAAACAATACTGACTTTATCCTACTATTTTTCAAGTTAATGATAATCGAGTTGAATAATGTGAACTCTCGCTACTATGATATCCCATACAACCCCTTTATTACAATAATGTTTCGTGGTCCTGACGAATTTTCATATGAATTAATGTTATCCCCCTCTCAATATTCTCTGAAGCAATAAACCCCTGTAAAACAATTTTCTCCATTTGTTATTGGTTTTCAAATAATGAAAAAAATATTTTTTTTTTATTAATTTTGCCATTTTTTTTCCAGTCTTTTGTGACAAGAGAAGTCTCACTGCTAATTATGTACTTATCTTATTTCTTTTCACCATAGTGAATGACTTTTGTATTCTGATTTCAATACCCCATCCTTGATGAACATAGACCACCCCTAAACCTTCAATTGTTAAAATTGCTGCCCTTATCTCTGAAGAAGTCACAGATGTAACATTCCTATCTGATTTCATATTTAGCCATAATTACCTCTCTGCAAATTAAATTTTTATATAATATATAATTAGATTTATAGTTAATACATTTATAACATAAGAATTTTAAAAAAATCTTATTGCCTCCCCATAGTATGTAGACGTTTGATATAATAATATATTACAACAATATATTTATTTGGTCCCCAAAATATTGTTGCAGAAAGGTTTTAATATATATATATAAACACATAGTTAATATTTTAAATTTTTTTATTTCAAAGAATACAAATTTCCAGCTTTACAGAAAAATAAAATATCAATACATTTATAACATGATTAATTTCTGATGAATAAAATATATACAATAAATATTAACACTAAATATTGGTTGTCTGAAAACTTGTCTAATACAATTTTAAAAGTTATCTGATTAAACTAGGCATTACAAATGTAAGTATTATAAATAAAAAATTTGCACAAAAAAGCAAATAATATAAGAATTTAAAACAGGATATGTAAAAAGCTGCAGCAAATACAAAATTAGTGAAAATGTGACACTTTTTGCTAGCATACAAAAATAGAAAATCCCTTTTCCCTAATTAAGAAATTCACGAAGGATAACCAATCCCAACATAATGACCAATATGATCTTCTTGTGTCAAAATATCTACTAGAATATCTGCCAAGTCATATTTAGATATCATTCTTCCAACTGGCGCTTCATTTTTGATTTCATAATTTCCTTTTGCAGGTTCCTCTACAAGAAAAAAAAAACATTAATTTTTATCTATTTTAAACCTAGGATGGCAAAATAATGTTTTTAATGAAAAAATTGGATTATTTTTTATATTTATCAATCAAAAGACTGATAAAATGTATAAGCAATGCTATTATTATATGTATTATTAATGCTTATTATTACTAAAATAATTAACATTTCTTACAAAAATGGCTAAAAACTATTATATTTTAACAAACTAATCGCTGAAAAAAATCTATATCCTTTTTTACTCAAGATCAATACCCTTATGAATTTGTAAACACCAAGACTTAAGTCTTCAGATTTCAAATAAAGAATCAACTAATTCAGGAAACAAAATTAATTATTCTAAAGTACACTTAGCAGAATAAGTTCTAATTGTTTAATAATCTACATATTTAATAAATTTCAAAATATATGAATAATATAATAAGTTTTAAATGTAAAAATTGAAGTATAATATAAAATGTAAAAATTGAAGCTCACCAGCAAATTATTTTTCAAAATGCTAACAGTAAATTATTAACTATAGCTGTTGCTGTTGTTACTTTACGTCGCACTAGAGCTGCACAATGGGCTATTGGCGACGGTCTGGGAAACATCCCGGAGGATGATCCGAAGACATGCCATCACAATTTTGATCCTCTGCGGAAGGGATGGCACCCCCGCTTCGGTAGCCCGACGACCTGCGCGCGAAGTCGAGCACTTTACGGTAGCACAGTTTAACGAGGACCAATACCGCACACCCTCGGTCCCTACGCAGACTGATCCAAGTGGTCACCCACCCGCACACTGACAGTAGCCAGTGATGCTTGACTTCGGTGTTCTGCTGGGAACCGTGTCTTAACGATCAGTCCACTGCGGGACATTAACTATAGCTATTCACAGCATTTTTATCTTCACTTGTAACTTTTTTTTTACTTACAAATCTATTTCAAACTTTAAATGTTAGCACGTTATCTCTTTGTACAAAATACGGTTGAAAATAAATTGATACTTGAACTGAAACTTCAATATCAATAAAATTGGACTAAAAAAATCTTTTTTCTATTTAAATCCATGATTTTTCTTTAATCAACTGATTTTTTTTAAATAGTCAGCTGATTTAAATCATTGATTTTTAAAAGAAAATTGATAGATTTCTATCACTATTTCAATCAAGAGAAAGGAATCTAATTAAGTGATTAAATCACTTAAGTCCACTCTATTTTGACAACTATAAAGTAATTTTTATTTTGTTAAAATTAATGTGAACTACCATTAAAAAAAAATGTAGCATATGAAGATGCACCAAATATTTGTTTCTATTTATTTGATATTCTAGGTTTTATTATTATTATCATGATTTGTGTTTGAGTTTACATTCTGAAATTTTACCATTCTGTAAATTCTAAAAGGTCATGAGCCTTAAATCAATTTAAGAAAATTAATACCTGGAGATAAAGTGTTTGCCAGGTTTTGAGAGTTCTTTTTTTTCATTATTGGGTAGCAAGCTTGTGGAGTTTAGTTCATAGTTGTCCAGTTTTGTTTATTTGTCAAAATTCCTTTGTAGTTAAATTCAAAAAGTGTGTTGTATTGTAAAGTTTTCTTTTTTATATTTATCTATTTTTAACACTTATGTCTAAACAATTGAATGGGTTATTTTAGTTTCTTCCACTTTATTCAGTTTTTTTTCTTCCTCTTTTCTTTTGGAATTCTGGAAGAAATGGATTTCTCCCAGCGAAAATGCCAATCCTGATTTAGTTATTTTAAATCCCGTTTGTAAAACCTTTCCCAACAAACATACAAATAGGCAGCTATGTTATAAAAAAAATTATATTCTAATCCAACAATATCTTTTCTAACTGACCATTAGTTTAATTAAGAATAGAAATTTTTATACCAGCAATATGAGGAGGAAGTACTGCAACCCATTCTCTGTCACTATTTTTCAACTCATTCAGCATTCGTTCATGATCCTCGGTCACGGGAATATAAGGCTTTGGAACTTTCTCCCTTGGCCAAAACAGGAAAGCTTAAATCAAAACAATATTCAAACCATCAATAAAGAAAATTGTTACAAATATTGAAACGAGTCTTATAAAAATACAATTTAAAATTTATTTTATTAGGGCAAAGGAGTTTTACATCAGGTTCATGTTCATTCTTTGGTGCACTGATTTCATGAATTGAAACAGCAATCACATTGCAGATGTTCAATAAGGATTATAAAAAAAAAAACTGAAAAAATAAAAATCTTACCAGTCTAATAACAAATTAACTCATAAGTACCTGGCAGTTTCATGAAAATAAGCTATTGTGTCATAATGTTGCCACTTAAGAACTAGTGTAAAGTAAAAAAAAAAAAAAATTCCAGGCATGTTTTTGGATACATAGTAGCCTAAATAAGACTTCATACTTAAATAGCGTAGCTGAACAAGCAAGAGCATCTTGAAAAGCTGATGATCTATCCCTAAATCAAGGAGTACTTTAAACAAGATAGTGGTTCTTGCAATACTTCTTAGAACGCAAAGTACTAGTTTAATATTTTACATTGTGATATTTGCCCCCATAATCTCCAAATCTATAGCCTATGCAGCATTTATAGGAAGGACTTGTAAAAGCATTCCAACATCTAGATCTACAACCATTTAGTCTCATACTATAAGAAAAAGCTCTTAATAACCTATAAATCTCTTGTAGATTTGATACCAAGAATTAAAGCTGTATTTAATGAAGTGATCTAACTAAATTGAAGAGACAGACAGGCTTTATTAAGAGTGGCCATTCAGTGTACATTGGTTTGTTGATTTTTGCCTGTTTTTGAAAAGGACTCAAAATTTAGGGTCAAGGGAATGTAGCTTTAAATAGTTTTAATTATTAAAACTAATTTATTTTCTTTAAATTTTTGAAGTAAAGGAAGAGATGACCCCATCTCATCTAACTAATGCTTATTTTGGTCTTAGGACATAGTGGGGGAGTCAGTATAGACCCTTCGGCAATAAAATATGCTGACCCGTTTTAAACAGAGGCCAGAAAAAATTAATTTTCTTTTTTGTAGTTAACTACAACTACTTCATTACAAAGGTAGTTAACTCAACATTTTGATTACTACAAACTATTTTCAAAATGAAGTTTCAAGAGATGAATTTTGCTGGAAGATTCAGTTTACATTAAAAAAAGCTGAATAATGAAATAAAAAAAATGGTTCAGAATAATAAATGAGCTAATATTTTTTAGAAATTTTTCCTTTCAACCTTTTATGACACTAAAGAAATGCTAAAAAACAATCAAACATTTGTGATCTAACTAAATGTTTAAAACTTAAGTTAACTGAAAAAAGAAACAAAATTGAGCACATTAGGAGCATTATCATTGTAACTGCTGACGGACTTAAGTAAGGTTTTGCTCCAATCAGATTGCAACTATACTAATAGTAAGAGTAATCGCAAGAAACTGCTAAAAACTAGTTTTTTTTTTTTCTCTTTTCGTATCACACTACACTCGCAACGCTAATTTTTTCAAAAAGTAGCTCATTACACTACCAACTACTTAAAAAGTTGTGAATACAGTAGTTTTTTTACTTGCAGTGAGTTATTCTGACTACTGGGTTTAAACTATCAGTTTTTTATTCCATAATCACACAAACATGGTTTTTAAACTTATGGAAGTCATATCTCAATCTAAATATTAAAAAAAAGGAATTGAAGCAATAGGACTACAAATACATACAAGAAATGCAACAGGATACTCTTCTTACATCATTTTCTTTCATGCCTTCAATAATATTTCTAGTCCCATCAGACATGACAGTGGTTGGGCCTGTAAGAAATATGTAGTTTAAAAAAATGTTAACGTACTGAAACACAAATAAAGTTATCACTTAAAATAGAAACCATCTTATAACGAAAATAGTATTACTAATTAGAGCTCAGTAATGTTACAAATAATTGTTTTGTCAATGCTCATTGTTAATTTACTTTACATGCTCATCTAATTCACCAATTTTACCAGTTAAAAACAAAAAGTTAAACTCGTAAAAAAAAAAAAAAATTTAGGCAACTCTTAAAACTTATCACTAATTACACATTTTTAAAACTAGAAACATGCATTATAACTGTAAATAGCTCTTGAAGTATAGATTTATTATCTTTTCCTGAATGAAGTTTGATAACTACAGGGTTATTCATAATTCCCTCCGGGGTTTCTAAGCGTTATAGTAAAAAGCGAAGACGAATATGGCAAAAAAGAACATATTAAATTATTCCGAAAGTATCCAAGTTTTAATTTAAGCAGTTGCCGGTAGATGGCAGTAACATGTACCACTGAAGCCAGTTGCAGTAAAGAAAAGTGGCGTTTACAGGCGGAGGGAATTATGAATAACCCTGTATTGAAAATATTTTTACTATAACTAGATAGTAATATTTACTAATAATATCAAAAAACCATAGCTTTAAATAACTATATTATCTATAAAAAATTATCTGACTTCAATTCAGTAATATTGGAAATCTGTCCAGCAACTACAAATAATAAAATAACTCTCAAATTTTACAATGAAAAACATAATATAAATTTAATTTCTTTAAATAAAAACTAATTAAAGTTATCATTTGAACTCAAAATATGTTAAATGGCAACTTAAATTATTCTATACACCAAACTTTTTTTAAATGATTTGAAGTGCTTTTAAATAAGTCACTTTTCAGGGGCATGCTTAGGGATTTAGCATGGAAAAAACATTGAGGCATTTTATCAGAGTTGTTTAAATTCATGTTTTATTTGTATTATAAAATATATATATTAATTGGATCAATCAGTTTCACTGCCCTTCTTGATACTAGAAATCTTGAGTCATTGATAATAATTAAATAGCAATACGAGTGGAGATGACAATTGTCTTCTTCACAACACCTAGGGGAAAGATCTATTAACACATGCCACATTAACTGACTATAAGATAAATAAAATTTTCTCCTAGGAAAGAGATAGAATTAGGAGTGTAATTTATAAAGAGTTAAAGAAATTTTCCCAACGAGGCAATAAAGTGAAAGGAGACAAAAAAAAACTTGTATCATAACTATATCAACATGTTTCGTCGGCCTGTTCGGTTACCCACTCCTATAACGGCCCTGTCGTTTTTCATAGATAAAGGGTTAAATCATAAGAAATAAGGATTAAATGGAGGTGAAGCCTCATCTTATAGATAGTCCTCAAGAGCAAATAATTTTCGAAAACCCTCATTATTTTAGCTGGAAACAAAAGATAACTTGAAAAAGCTCTTCAATTCCTTTAAAGTGAACACTCTATAATTTTAATAATTTTGTCTGTTTTTCTTTTCTTTAAACATGAATTTCACATAGGTGTGCAGGATTTTTTGGACAAAATATAGTAAGGAGGGGAACAAATTTTTCGGTAGAATATGAGTAGGGAATTGTAAATGTTGAAAATTGCTTTAAAAAAAATATAATAGTTTTTAAAAATGGTGTTGAACAGTTATAATTCAATTTAAACATAATTCATTAAACATTCAATTTATTATGGAATATATAGTTCTTGTTTATATAAGACAAATTACTCTAAACCAGATTTTGAAAACTGAAATATTTTCGACATTTAACTTTTTATACCTTTCTTGCTTAAGATAACTTTTATTAAATTTATTTATACTTATTTTTAAAAGTCTCAAATAATCTCTTCTTTACACAAACCTGAGATTTAAATAATACTATACGCACTTTAGAGCAAGGTTCCCACTCAATTTCAGAAAAAAAATTCCTTGACTTTTCCAGGTATCAGGTAAATTTCAATGAAAATCAATACCATATTTTATCTATGCTACAAAGTTTTTTATCAGAAAATTTTGATTCCTTTATTTGTAATGCCAAGTATTAGATTTTCTATATAAAATAAATATTATACGAGGAAAAAAGCATTTCAGTTTGTCTAAATTGTGAAAATTTTACAATAAATAATTGTAATAGATGTTAGAATTATTTAACTCGAATCTCAACAACTGAGTACTGTTACTGACAATTTTAAGACTGGTTTTTTTTCCAGGTATAATGAAGGAATTTTCCAGGTTTTTGTAAAAAATTGCAACTTTCCCAGATTTTTGGAGTTGAAATAAAATTCTCTGACAATTCCAGGTTTTCCCTGATCCGTGGGAACCCTGCTTTAGAGGTACACGTTTTTCATACAACATGTACCTCTGAAGTACCTGCTCTATATTCTTTAAATCTTAACAGATATAAATACTTACTTAAATCATTCCTTGTTCCTAAAACAATAATGACAGCATCGTGACCTTTGATTGCATCGCCCACGTCTGACTTGTTGAGGACATCGCCTTCAACAACATAATTTGGTTCAACGGATCCTAGCTTTTGTTTATCTCTAACATAGGCAGTAACTTCATAACCTATTACACGATGAAAAAAATTTGAAACTAAATAATAAAATGGCTTCTTTTTTTTTCAAAAATATTTATTAAACATGAGTACAAAGTTGTAGATTTATGTATTACTATAGTAATACAATTTTATTATATAACATATTTTATAACAAAGCTTATCTATTTATATCTTTCATACACAGATATATAATTGTCATAGTAAAAGCTATATGACCCTATATTTTACACATTAATTTTTTTTAATTAAGCTTTTCTTTTGGCAGTATCTCAAAAAATTTTTTAAAAACTTGCAAAATTTTTCTGAATGAAGAGATTTTATTTTGTTTATTTATTTTGTTTATTTATTTCCCCTTTAGCAATATTTATTTTGACACCAAATGGGATAAACAAAATTTAGAAAAACTTTATATAAAAAAGAACAAGGCAAAAAAGAACTTTATATTTTCTCCCAAGATCAGATCAAACGAAAATAATATTCAGAATTTTTTTTTTGTTATGAGTTATACTTCAACGATAAAATGAATTAGTTTAAATAAGACATTAGCAAGATAATATTTGTCAACAATTTGCTCTATGCTGTGGCTATATCCAACACAGGTCACTTTTAATTGGCTTTCTATACAGAATCCATCGTTTATTTAGGATAGGAAGTAGACATTTAAATAATTTTTCTTTATACACAGCCAATTATTAATTCTGTAAATTTCATCTCAAATTATAAGCATTAAAAACCAAATTAGATAAATGTATATCGAGCTATAGAGGAGATTTCCATATCGTGATCTGTGGCAGAATAATCGCCAAGTCTTGGCAACGTCCGGGCAGTGGCCCGTGAGAAACTAAAAAAAACATCACACAAAGGGAATAACTTGAAAGCTATAACTCGTAGCCAACCCCAGGGCAATCAACATGTTTTTTTAAAAAATTGCAAGTTTAATACCTATTTGGCACCTTGGCAATTGCAGTTGGAGCGACAGACCACGATACAGAAATATCCCTGAGCTAAACTCAACTGTTAACGAGTTAAAACTTTTATAAGAACAACATTTGTTAATAATATACTACAAAGTTGAGTAGAAATTTTTCTTTCAAAGTTGAATTAGATAATTGAAATCCAAATCAAGAATTATATGCTACAGAAGTTATGAGTAGGACTGGGCTATAAATCGATGTATCGTGACATATATCAGCAAACCGATACTGCGACTTTCGTTCCAGGCGATGCATCAGAAATCCGATTTAATCCGTCGAGTAAAGACGACGAGCGCAAAATGATGTACCGATATGAGTCACGCAAGGATCTTCTCTTACATTCCGATCCAGACTCGCGTTGTGGAAGACGATGTTCGTTATGTTAAAATGACCTTGATTGATGAGCGGTAAAATCAGAACCAGAGTTTCGAGAACATATATCGTGATCTCGCATGTTCGTTTTCGTACCTCTTAGATTTTTCTTTGTCGGGACTTTATATCGTTTCTTGTAGATTATTTTCAGTTGGACTAACTTCGTGATCGCCGCCGTTACCTTGTTCTGAACGCAATCTATTATTGAAAAGAATATACAGAGTTTCTTCATTAATTAGGGTTTTTTTTTTAACAAAACTTTTTCCTATTTTTAAATGTGAAAATTATCGGAAATCTAATTTAAGGAGCATAAAGAATTAAATTACAAAGTAATTAAATTTGTTAGGTTATTTTTCTACTTTCTTTTAATTTATTAAAAACTTTTTAGATAAAACTTCGAATAATTTAATGGATTTTTATTACTGATTTTAAATTTATAAATCTTGAGTTTTTATTTTTAGAAATAAAGTTAAAACAAAACTAATTTTTTGTCATTTGGATTTGGACACGAGTCAGTCAACTTCGTTTATTCAAAAAAAATATGAAAGGTTTGCGATTTTTATTCTTCTTTTTTTTTTAATCATGGTAGCACTTCGTTTTGTTACAGAGTATAATAGTTTTTTTTAAAATTTTCTTTCAATATTACTAGTCAATTAGGTAAATATATTATAGAATATCACAATTCTTTTGTTTTTATTTTTAAGAAACTTTACCTTACTTTGTTTTTTGATCATAATTCGGTCATTATTCAATTTAATTTAATTATTTATGTAAAATAATAATAATAAAAAATAGTGTTTTAAAAGCGTTTTTTTTTCCTAAAATTTATTTAGCACTTTGTTTTAAGCATACAAATAATTTTTAACGAGCTTATTTTTTAAATTTTCCTTCTATACTGTTAGGTAAATATATTGATAAATTTCAATTTCATTAATTTTTTATCATTTATTTTTTAACTAAGAAAAAGTAACAAAACTTGCGTTTACTTTTTCATTTAGAATTTGAACATTACAATCGAACTTAATAATTATGTAATTATCAATGAGCCATATAATTAATTATATGGCTTTGTTTTTACTTACTTTGTTTAATTACTTTGTTTTTTGATCATAATTCAGTCATTATTCAATTTAATTTAATTATTTATGTAAAATAATAATAATAAAAAATAGTGTTTTAAAAGCGTTTTTTTTTTTCCTAAAATTTATTTAGCACTTTGTTTTAAGCATACAAATTATTTTTAACGAGCTTATTTTTTATATTTTCCTTCTATACTGTTAGGTAAATACATTGATAAATTTCAATTTCATTAATTTTTTTATCATTTATTTTTTAACTAGAAAAAGTAACAAAACTTGCGTTTACTTTTTCATTTAGAATTTGAACATTACAATCGAACTTAATAATTATGTAATTATCAATGAGCCATATAATTAATTATATGGCTCATTTAGTAAAATTATTTTTTATGGCTTTGAACCTTTTTTTTCAAAGTTTCATTCGCTTAAACTAATTGATTTCCAAATAATTCATAAGCCTATTGTTTTAAACTTTCTTTGATTTCTAGTTAAAAGCCTAGTAAAGTATCTAACTTAAATTAATACTGCTTATATCTTATAAACGATAAAGAGGTGCAAATATTTCATTCTGTATCTACACACATTTTTTTAATAAATATATTAAGTAAGATTTGTACATTATAGTCAATTTATTTAATATCTTTCTTAAGCAAAAGATATAAAATTTATAAATTTATTTAAATCAATCTGAGTATGGAGTTTTGATGGAAATCTGACTTACTGTGCCTTACAAGTAAATGAAATTCAAAAATACTATATCGCGATGCAAAACTGACAATGCATCACAATATAAAATTTCTAATAGCGCCCCGTCCTAGTTATGAGCATAGATAAAAATTTTAATTTAATAAAAAACTAAATAATTCCTGGATTAACCAACTAAGCAAATAATAATTCAGCAGTTAACTTTAGTAGATGTTTTCCTTTAAAGTAAAATCAAAATTGGTTCAACAATTTAACTTTGGTGCAACATGGAAAAATATTTTTGAATGAAGTCAAAATCTACAGTCTCCCTTAATAATTATAGATCGTAAACGTGGGAAAATTTCTGTAATGTGATCTGGGGCAAATTAACCACAAGTTAAGGCAACCAACGAGAAACTAAAAAAAAAATAAAAATCATAGAACGGAACTAAGTTAAAGCGTATATCCTGTAGCCACCACGGTACAACTTTTACATGCTTTTTTTAAAAAATTTTGCAAGTTTAAAATCCTTTTGGCACACGAAGAATGTAGTTTGCACTACAGATCACGATAGGGAAACATCCCCGTAAACTTTAACGGAAATTTTTATTTGAAAGTGCAATCATAGAATGTTTGGAAATAGTTATTCAGCAGTAAACTTAGGTGGACGTTTTTCTTTGAACGCCATAAGACCTTCAACACGATCTTTTGTACCAACAGTTTGAGTATAATAAGCCATTTCAAAGGCCAATCCATTATTTATATCAACTTCCATTCCTCTGTTAATTGCCTGCTTGGCTAATCTAAGAGCAATTGGCCCTTGTTGAGCAATTTCCTCTCCTAAGGATATGGCTCTTAGGAAAGCAGAATTTCCGTCCTCGTTTTGCTCCACATTGTGATTCACTAAACCGATTCTGAAAGCCTCCTTACCATCAATTATACGAGCAGTGAATATAAGTTCTTTTGCGATAGCTGGTCCAACAATGCGTGGTAAGCGTTGCGTACCACCACCACCTGGAATGATCGCTAATTTGGTTTCAACCAAACCCATTTTGGCTGAAGATGAAGATACACGTAAATCACATCCAAGAGCGATTTCTAAACCTCCTCCAAGGGCATATCCATCAATAGCAGCGATTGTAGGAACGGGGATCTCTTGTAGATCGGTAATAGATTGGCGAATTTTGGCTACAAACGGGGCAACTTCAGCTTCCGGCATTGCAGCTCTTTCTTTTAAATCAGCTCCAGAACAAAAGACATTTTTGACTAAGCTGTGAAGAATAATTACTCGAACATTCTTATCAAATTTCAATTGGGTAAATGTTTCAGTCAAAGTACTAACAGCATTTTTACTTAAAGCATTTTTAGCTTCTGGTCTATTAAAACCTACCGTAACAATGCCTTCATGATTGCCCGTTAGTTTTTCTACTGCAATAATATTTGAAGTTTGACTTATGCTTCGCACTTTTTGAAAAGTACAAAGGCTTTTCTTCAGATATCTTACTGGGGAGAAAAACATTTTATAACTTTTAAATAACGACATCAAACATCTACAACACACGTGATCATTCTTGAGTACTGGTCAACAGAGCCCTCTATGTACGATTAAAAAAACGCGATACAAAAATCCTTTTAAGTTTAATTTAAAAAGAATAATAGTTTTTACCTTTTTTTAAGGCTGCTTCAACAGTCGCTAATCCTGTGTTACCAGATGCACCGAACACAATAACTTTCTTTATCAAAGGAGACATGTCTGCTGAGAAACAACAAATGGACTGTTTACAAATGCAAATAACGAAATTAATTTAAACAAATCACGGGTGCGGTTTGTTGCAGACGACCTTTGTGCAAAGATCTCTGAAGTGTCATTTTTGATCATTTTTAGTTGATATAAATTTATAATCAGACTGAAACATTAAAAATTATAGTAAAAAATTATTATTTCTCAAATAAAGCATCTCTTTTTCTCATTTTATTAAAAAATTTCTTCATTGTATTTAATTATTTTAATGATGAATTTAATTGGTTGATTGGCAAAATCAACCAATCAAATACTAGATAATGGAGGGTCTCTATCTTCATAGGAATTGGTAACTAATTTTAAACCATAGTTTCTGCTACAGAATGCAATTGGCTTTTGACATTGTGATTGGCTGTTGAATATCACTCTTGGTTGCAAGAATTTGGAAAGTTATCGCGTTTATTGTGAATTAAAATAGAAATTCAAATAATCATGCGCGTCTGTGTTTGCGCATAATCTTGTGTTTGGTGCGTGGCCGCAATTGATTCATTGATGGATAGTGTTTACATTCATTTTCTAAACAACCACTAGAAAAGAGGGGATTTGTGCTTAAAAAAAGAAATTAGACGAAAATATTTACGAATTTTTAGATATTTCAAAGTATAAAAATTAAAAAATTATGTTTCTTTACTATGTTTATTATTTGTTTGAAATAAAACTTTATCATTTTGATATTAAGAGTATGTTTACAGATGTTCTTAATTAATTTTAAATTATGAAGTATTCTCCTATAAAACCTTCTATGGTTAATGTCCGAATTATATACTAGCTCTAGTTAAGTGCCTCTACCCGATATACATTTGCCCGGTATGCCCTATATCAATGTATTTTGAAGGTCAACTGCCACTGCCCAATATGCATTTAATCTGTTCTCCGAACACTGATGTTTCAGCCAATCGATCCCTTGATATTAAAATAGCGAATAAATGAAATAATATTAACGGATAACGTAATATCTAATGGGATATAACAAATATTTCGGACATTCACCAAAGCGACTCTGTGATTGTTGACATTCACCGGTGAAAATCGACATTCTCTTGATTTCAGCCATTCACGGTAACAATTATACTGTAAATTTAACAGAAAGAAAAAGTTGTTATGCAAAGTATTACTCTATGTTGGAAAAAAATTATTATAATTAACACAATTTCACCCTGCACGAACGAATCTGTTAATTGTCAAAGTAGCATAGTTTTTGCGTGGTTCCTACGAGCTTTCAAATGTATTTAAAAATTACCAATAATACTTTGATTTCGTTTTGTTTCGCTAAATAATTTTATTTAAATTATGTATTTTTTTAAAAAAAAATCTTTAAATGATACTTAAAATAACACTTGCATGAATGTGACGTTTTAAACTGTTAATAAAAAATTATTTTTTAGGTGATAAAAAATGACTTTGAAAAATTATATGCTTACTACGCCTGTGCTTTAACGGGAAAAAAAAAGTGAAAACAATAGAAAACAAGAACATTATAAAAATCTGATAATTTAATTTCAGTCACCGTATAGCATGTATGTAATCAAAATCATAAAAGACCAGTTGTATGCCGCGTAGACTAATTAGGGATGTAAGGTGATTATTTGGATTGCTAGATTTTTTAGTTTGATTATTTGGATTGCAAGATTTATTAGTTTGATTATTTGGATTGCTACATTTATTTGTTTGATTAATTGGATTATTACTATTTTCTAATTAATTTTAAACCCATTTATGCTGTCATTATCCTCAACAGTGATTCCTAAGATTTTGATAAAATTCTGACTGAGACATTTATTTGCGACACCAAAGACCAAAACATGAAGTTTTTAATCAAATTGCGATTTCATGTGCCACAAGCATTTTTAAAATATATGAACAGAGTGTTCCGTTTCCTCGTTCTTAATATAAATTGCTTAAATATTTATTAAGAATTTAATCTAAATAGTACGCAATTATAGGTCACAGGCTAATATTTAAGCGAGGAAGTAACAAAAAGATAGTTGGAAACTATCGAATCCTTAGTTAAGAAAAGATGAAGAAACTGTTGAAATTAAATTACAATTGTAAATAAACAGATCATTTTGAGAAAAAGAATTGTAAATAAACAGATCATTTTGAGAAAAAGAAATATTTTAATGAAGATTATAACATAAGACAAACTTAGACGAAAAAAAGAACACTTCTATTAATATATTTTCTATATAATTAAAAATAAAAAGTTGCCAAAATCAAACGAACAAAACAAGTCAGTGCATCAGTCAGGCTGCTTACAACAACCTCGATTTGTTGATTCCATCAATAACCTCCGGTCCTGGTATTTTATATTCTTTCAGAAACGATAAAACCAACTTGATTGTCTAATGATTCTTAAATATTATAGATTGCCTAATGATTCTTAGATATAAGAATCATTAAGCAATCAAATTGGCTTTCTACCGATCTCCTTTCAATTTCTTTCTGTTTCACCCGAAAATCAAATATGCTTCTTTATTTGATTCGCTGGTTTTCACAGATGTTGTTTTTTCTCTCGCTTAAATTTTAATCTGCATGAAATTTATTTGCGGCCTCTGTCTATAATTTCTTTTAAGTAAAATTTTGACTATAATTTTTTTTCCTTCTTTAGAAGAAGTTAAAAAGCTGAAGCGTCAAAGCAACGAATTTTCGAAGAACCATTCTTTTTCAGAAAAGGCTAACATTAACACACACAAGATAATTTTTAAGCTATGGATTAAGAATAATGTGTTTCCCCCTCCCTTTTGCTTAAATTAAAAAATCTATATTCAGAAACCAACTCGTGTACACGTGACCAATATGTTTCTTTATTTTCACAGAAATGCAAATGCATGTCAATAATGCTTCTTCAAAGAAGGTTTAGGGCACTTTCAGTGTGGGCGGAAAAGAAAATCTTTGATGTCAAGCTTATTGTGCTCTCGAAATAGTGTTCAAGCATAGTAAAATCAACTAAATCAGCATCAACTGATAATTTAATTTAATTCAATTCGTAATCAAATACTCTTAAGGGTAAGTGTAAAGCGAAATGTCAACGTAACATCAAGGAATTTTTTTTATACAAAATAAAATATTTTACCAAATTTATTTTTGTTTTAAGTTCTATGAAAGGAAGAAAAAACATTATTTAAATTGTAAAACTTCATTTTCTTCAATAGTCTTTTCTATTTCGGAAATATTTGCTCGTCCGAATTTATCAGCAATTGTTTCCAAACTTTTTCACAATGTCAGTAAATTCTTGTTTTGAATTCTAAAAAATTCTTAAGTGACTCACTTTTCAAGGACACAAAAATTCAAACCTCCCAAAATTAAGTTTTCAATTTTGTATACTCCTTTCTATTTTCATTTCATTTTTGTAGGGATTTACTAATTCCATCACTAGATGGCAGCTCTGCATTAAAGCACACTCTACTAAGGGCTCTGTCGCTGTTGTTGTTAATTTACGTCACACTAGAGCTGCACAATGGGCTATTGGCGACGGTCTGGGAAACAT
This sequence comes from Parasteatoda tepidariorum, assembly GCF_043381705.1. NCBI lineage: Eukaryota > Metazoa > Arthropoda > Arachnida > Araneae > Theridiidae > Parasteatoda > Parasteatoda tepidariorum. The sequence continues at coordinate 554,217 of NC_092210.1, forward strand.
CCCGGAGGATGATCCGAAGACGTGCCATCACAATTTTGATCCTCTGCGGAGGGGATGGTACCCCCTCTCTGTCAGTAGGTCCTGCAGTGAACTGATCATTAAGACACGGTTCCCAGCAGATCACCGAAGTCAAGCATCACTGGCTGCGGTCAGTGTGCGAGTGGGTGACCCACTTGGATCAGTCTGCGCAGGGACCGAGGGTGTGCGGTATTGGTCCTCGTTAAACTGTGTTACCGTAAAGTGCTCGACTTCGCGCGCAGGTCGTCGGGCTACCGAAGCGGGGGTGCCATCCCTTCCGCAGAGGATCAAAATTGTGATGCCATGTCTTCGGATCATCCTCTGGGATGTTTCCCAGACCGTCGGCTATAGCCCATTGTGCAGCTCTAGTGCGACGTAAAAGTAACAACTACAACAACAACAACAGCAGCTCTAGTGCGACGTAAATGAACTACAACAACAACTGTCTGTAGTTTAGAATTGTAAAATTAAATTATCAAATTAATTATTAATAAGTAATTAACTAAGTTAATACATATTTCTAAATCGAGTTAAAAGTTTCATTAATTTTAAAGTAAAAATACAATTTATTATCAATTTTTTATGTTTCTAAATCATGTTCTTGTTGTTCATTTACGTCGCACTAGAGCTGCACAATGGGCTATTGGCGACGGTCTGGGAAACATCCCTGAGGATGATCCGAAGGCATGCCATCACAATTTTGATCCTCTGCGGAGGGGATAGCACCCCCGCTTCGGTAGCCCGACGACCTGCGCGCAAAGTCGAGCACTTTACGGTAGCACAGTTTAACGAGGATCAATACCGCACACCCTCGGTCCCTACGCAGACTGATCCAAGTGGTCACCCACCCGCAGACTGACCGCAGCCAGTGATGCTTGACTTCGGTGATCTGCTGGGAACCGTGTCTTAACGATCAGTCCACTACGGGACGTTTCTAAATCAGAACTAGCACAACTAACAACAAATCGGTTTTTTGTTGCCATTGAGAAGATATGACCTTCATTTCCTCTTACGGCACTATTTAGCGTAATCATAAGTTAAATACAAAAAAAAGATTTCATCCTTGTCCGTAACTGTTGGGTCATGTTTGTTTTTTTCCTCTGACAAACTGACACATCTGTGAACAATTTTTATGTCTCATGTAAATTTATACGTAAGTGCTTGCTTTATATTAGCTTCCTGATGCGTGCTAATTTTTGTTTTCTTTCCGCAAAAAATGTTTTCATTTAAGGAGTTTAAAATTTAATACTGATTATCTGGGATAAATGATATTGGCATTTGTACTAGTCATCCTATTTAGTTATTCTCTAATTCAAAAATAAAAATAAATTGCTTCATTGAGTTCTCAAAATAAATTAATTATACTTGTAGTTTTTATTTTCGAGATTCTTCTGTCTACTTTTTACTCTTCATACAGGTATTAATATTGTAAATTACAGTGATATTTAAGTTTCGTTTTTCTTAAGTTAATTTTTATTTATGTTGGCGTATCTAAATGTATTTTGAATACTTTTCCAATTATTTATAAAAGTTATTAGTGTCGTTAGGTACTTTTTTTTCTACTGAAAAAAAAATCGTAGTTAATTTTAATTTTGTGTTAGAAACTTCTCTACAAGTTTTGTTTTATAAAATACTCTCTTTTAGGTACTTTTTGTAAAAAAAATAATAAATAAAAAAAAGAGGTATCAAATGAGTTATATTTTCATTACTGATTATGGGTATTTTCATACTGAATCGTGATCTGTTGCCTAAACTACAATCCCCTAGGTGCCAAATAGATTTTAAACTAAGAAATTTTTTTTAAAAAAGATATGTTGATGTTTTCCCAGGGGCAACTACGAGTTATACCTTTTGAGTTGGTCCCTTTCTGTGATGTTCTTTCAGTTTCTCGTGGGCCTCTGCCTGGAAGTTAAATCTCCCCTTATTTGTTACAGGTCACAATACAGAAATATCACCAAATTTTTATAAAAATTGGTGAATTTTTTTTTGAAGCGGTCAAAAAAAAGTATCAGAATGTTAATAAAAATTTAACACTTTTTAAAAAATTGCTGTTAACAATGTAAAGTCCCTCATCATCTGACTGCCAGTTGAGCCAAGCAGCAATGTACAAAAAACTTTTAAGTAGTTATAAGAATTTCTAATGCAGCAGTCTCTCTAAATATATGGTTACTGCTCCTTCACCGTCTAGGAAATGGATGGTTGATCGTGTGAAGCTAAGAGCAGATGACTTTTGTGATTAAAATTCATCATAATACTTCCAGGTTACTACATTTGATTGATTTTTTCGCCTAAACTTGGAAAAGCGAGCCATTCAATACAGGGTTGAGGTTTTGGACAGGACACGTGGGTCTTACTGTCTTAAACTGGATAAAACTGTCCTAAACTAAATAAAACTGTCTTAAAGTGTCCAAAACCTTGAACTTAGGTAAAAGGTAAAAATTCTATAGGGGTAACCATTGTACACATAATAATTACACGTATCAATGAATATTTGATATTTTTTTATACAATTTACTTTAACTTATTAAAGGAAAATAATATAATTTAATAGGAAAAGGTTTATAATTTTTGAAGCTCCACAATTCATTGAACAACAAAAGTGAATACCAAATCCTTTAAATATAAATATGCTTTTAATACTGATAAATAATGTTTTTGCATAAGGATTAATAATGCAATATTAAAAATAATGATTTTTTTTAAAAAATATACTAAATTTGTTTAAAAATTAGCCTTTTATTTTTCACAATATTTTTTTTAAATAAATGCTATAATTTCTGCTTTACAGGATGATAAAAAAGACATCTATTAAAAAAAAAATGTTTTTAAATATAAATATATTAGTTTAAATTGGAAATACAAAATAACTGAAAAATGTATTAACAGTTTTGAGGGGCATAACATCAGTTTCAGTTAGTGACAGGGGTGATGTATCGCCACTATGCTAAAAGAAATGAACATGAATGAAATAAAAGTATTCTTGAATAATACTATAGATAAATAAACCTGTTTATGACTAACCAAGCACTCAGTCCCTAATAACTTACTTAACCTGTATGGCAAGGTCAAACTTCAGTTATGTACTATTGAATGAGAGGACCAATTGAACTGGATTACTGATTAATCTTCCTTTGTTTAATGTTTAAATTGAAGAGTCAGACAATATTAATAAAACATTATACTTTTATAAACAAATACTCTGTAGTAGATTTAATTATCAATATGTTATTAGTTCTATGTTTATTTTACCTTTTAAATATTGTTTTGATAAAATTGCAACATATTTTGAGTAAAAGGGTTTTGGACAGTTTAAGACAATTGGACAAAAGGGTTTTGGACAGGACGGCTTAAACTGTGCATTAATCCCTTCTGTCCTAAACCTTGCTAACCCTGATTCAATATTATTACTCTTGTAGCGTTTGCAATATCATGTGCTCTTTCAATTTAACTTTCAACATAATAAATGAATACGGAAGACCTCGAAAACATGCTATGATGCTACCCAAAGAATATCGAACGGCTATATTTTACGTAGTTTTAGTCAAATAAGGGAAGACACTCAAAATATGGCAAACCTTATACTTAATTTGTATTGTAATATTAATTTTCTTACATTTTTGTTAGGCTCACGGCCTTTTAGAATTTATGAATTTCAGATAACTGTTATAAATGGTAAAATTTCATGTGAATTTGAACAAAATTCTCAATAAGAATTCCTAGAATATTAGGCCTGTTCACGCATCGCCTTGTAAGCGGAGGGATACGCCTGAAGTTTTCTACATTTCTTCCGGTCTTAGTCTATTGTTTATATTCAGTCAACCATCCATATCTAATTCTTTTTGGTGATGGATGTTTTCCAATGAAAAACTTACCAATAAGGTTCCTTTATTCTCACCACAATGATTGGAGAAGAATGCTTCTTTTAAAAAAAGATGTTGTTTAGCATTTACCACCTGTTTCTCTTTGTGTTTGTTCATGACCACATAAATCCTATGTTCTATCTACTCTTAGCTTCTAGTATAACATTTATTAAGGAAACACTTCTGGGCAATTCCATGGGGACTGACATTACATTTTGACAGGTTTTCTTATTTTCTATATTCTTTTCTTGAAATTATTTGAAATAATAAGATTTTATTATATAGTTTAGATCAGTGGTTACCAACTGGCGCCTCGGCCCACGAGCTAAAATATATTAGCTGTCATTTTTTTGCCAACAATTTTCTTTAAAAAACACCTAATTTCTTCGTTTCTGTGAAATTTAATATACCAACAGTGCAAAAAAAAAAAAAAAAAAATTCCCAGGTAAAAATCTACTTCTTATTTTAATTTGTAATCCAATACTTTTGTTTTGTACAACATGATAAAAACCTGACAGTAATATTTAATATTCCTTCAAACATAAGAGTCCTATATAAAATTTTGATAAAGTTCAGGCCTGCCTTTTGACTGGTGTTTTTAAGTGCAGCCCCCGGCCTCATGTAAGTTGGAAACCCCTGGTTTAGATAATATAATCATTAATGTGAATTTGCATTGTCACATTTTTTTCAGCTAACAAGAGTAACCATATTTCAAATTTACTATTTTATAAAATTTATCGTTTTTCTTGTATAAATATGAATAGTAGACATTTTTCCTTGTTATTTTGCAAAAAATTATTTCATTTGAAACCAAAAGCTTTTAAGTAAAAGCAAATTGATGTGTACAAAGAGTAATCATGGAATTGTCCTGATTATTGGATCAAAAGTTATTCAGGGTGTTCACTTTTTTATTTTATGTGCTGTGTATCATTCAATTGATGAGGTGAGGCAAAGTTTATTCACAAACATAATTCTTTCATTTCCCCCCTTTAATTTAATTAAAAAATTATTATTGTAATTTTTTTAGCATTTTCTTGTTTAGTTTTGTGCGTCATAGCTTTTTTTTTTACCTGTATAATTTAGGTCAAATCAGGTTTACCAAGCCATTTGCCTCCATACCTTATGATAAAGTTTCAACTCCTATATAATTCGACATCTTATTTGAATTTGATTTTTTTATTTATTTATTTTTTGCATTGTTATTTTTCTGCAAATGATAAAAAAAATTACTGTTAATATATATGCTCTATTTATTTATTTTTATTTAAGAGATTTCTTATTTTCATGTAATATGCTTGTAATTTCAGATCAGTTAAAGAATTTTTGATCATGAATCCATCTGCTGCAAGAAGAGCTAGTAAGTATCTGAATTTATTTTCTTTAATTTTTTTCAATAATAAATAGTAATGTAGTTTTCAATGATAAATCATAATAATTTTTGTTCAGTAATAAAAAAGTAATATAGTAACTACAGTGTTTTCCTCCAGTGCTTTTAGAAGGGCAGCCCGCTCTGCTTGCCCTTTGATCCAAATAAATCTGCTCTCTTGGCTCTTTTTGTAAAAATAAGACATCATCCCTTAAAAACACTGCCTTTTTAATCATAATCCATTTAAAAAAATATAAGTTCACTGTTTAAATAATAATTACGCCTAGGTAAAATTCACTGTGTTTATAGGTTTAATTCTGTTTACTATTACAAATATTTACATCATTATGATTATTGTCAACTGGTTAAATGTTTACAAGTATCTCTTTTTTTCAAAAAAAGATATTGATAATTTTTTTAAAGTAAAAACCTTTATTTTTTAAAAAAATAAAATACACTTTTAAATGTCAATTTTCTCATAATTTTCAGTTTAAATTATAGAAAGAAGCTTTCAAGCTGTTTATCAGTTCAATCTTTTTTGCATTCTTTTTTTTTTATAGTTTTTTTGAAAAAAATTTATGCGCAGATATTGTCTTTCAGCATTCTTTTCATTATTTTTATAAATTACAAATTTTTCTCTTATTCTGATTCTGAGAGAAAATTACTTTTAAAAATACACATAAAATAGTATTAGAAGGTAATTTAAAAATTGTTGAGGATAAAATTCAGTTATTACATAATATTACACATTTTGATAAAAAATTTCACGGTGTTAAGTGAGTGCCCTTTTCTGAGAGGAAGCACCCTGCCCTTTTTTATTCCTAGAGCGAACTTAATATTTATCTTAAGGTTGAAGTAAATGGATATGTTCATATAAAATAGAAAGTGTTGATAATTGTAGTCATGAATATTGTGTTTGACTTCTTCCAATACTAAGCTAGTTCAGTTCAATCATTTTGGTAACTTGAAAACTTTAACGAAGTCTAAATTGTTAAAGGTGACTCCCGAACCCAGATATTTTACGTGCATAAAAGCTTGATATTTCATTACGATGAATGTTTCTGGGGGTTAATAAAGCTAAAAGAATTAACAAATTATAACTTAATTAAGTTGCTAATTTGAATTGTGAAATTGTATTAAGAATTGCAAACAGGATTCCAATTCAAAATGTTTCCAGAGGAAAATATATTAATTTGAATTGTAGTTGTAATATATTTCAAAATAAAATTCTAGCTATGAACCTACTTGAATGTGTGAATTATATACATTAACAAATATTTTTTGTTATTTTTTTTTATGTAGATTAAACATTTAATTTTAATTAATGCAACACTTTTAATTTTGTCTTATTATTAAAAATGAAATATTTTTATAAATCCTAATTTTAATTTCAGAAGAAGATAAAGGTATGTTTTTTTTTTTAAATTTATAAATTTTACTAAAGTATAAATAAATTAGAGATAAATTGCTTCTACTTGAAAGATATATAAACTTGTCAAAATATATTTACAGTGATGTTGTTTAGGAAGTCGTTATGGAGAAATCTTCAGAGGAAGGCATTGGCTCATATTGGGCTGCCTGGCCAACTATGATGATGATGATATTGTTTAGGTGCTATAACACGTAAAATACATCAAAAATCATACAGAGGTCTCAAAAAATTAAGTTATTGTGCATCCTCTCGGACGCATGATCCTTCTGTGCAAAAAAAATTGCGTATGCAGAAATATAACCAAACTTTAAATATGCAGTGAGTAGGACTGGACGATGTTAAGATTTCACCATCATGATGCATCGCCACTCAAACATTGCGATGTTTCGATACATCATGATGTCACGTTACTGTTTCACATTTGGTTTTGCCAAATTTTGCATTCTTGCACAACTTTGCTTTTTATTTATTTGATGCTACTGTGAAGTAAAAGTAAAATTTAAATTTTAAATATATATATTAGATTTTTAGAATTTAAACTTTGTGTGTTTGGGGAAAACAGAGAGTAAAATTTCAAGAGAGGGATATTCAGATAAAATTTATGAAAAGTGAAAATCTGCCAAAATGCATCAAATTAACATTATCCGAATTATATTCATTTTATAGGTAAGCAACTAAGTGATTTATAATTGAATGTTGTATTTAATTTCAATAAAGTTATATAAAAAATATAATCAATGGGGAAAATTAAAGATAGGAGTAAACTAAATGTATGACTTTATAGCCTGGTACATCAATGTTTAGTAAAAAGTATTTATTGTAATGGGTTTTTTTCTATTTTTTTATTTATTATTTTTATTTTGATTATTTTCTTCTTTTGGATTAAAATAATTCTGTCTTTTTCAATTTAAACAAAACACATCTTTTCAACCTTCAGATTTTGCTGAAAAAAATCGGAAAAAAGTTTTTAAATGAAAGAAAGAGGGTATTTAATAAATATAGTTAACTAGTGAAACGAATAATTAATTAAAATTTTACATGCAGCTTTGAAAAAAATTAGTAAATTATCTTTAAGGATGAATTAAGAAAGGTAAAAAAAAAGAGAATATTATTTCAACCTTGACCAATAAAAATTATTGTTAATTTTCAACATTCTTAACGATAGTTAGGTATCTTTGACAAAAACACATTAAAAAATTATTACATTAAGAAATAATTTTTCTGTAAAATAAAATTAGGAGAAATTGGTGCATTTTTTTCAGCTTTTATATTGTAATAAATTTATCTTAACATGAATATTTTAGCAATTAATATTTGAGGATAGAGTGTAGTGCATGAAAAAAAAATTATTTTTGACTTAGTAATCGGATTTCAAAAAGTCTGATTTTTTGAAATTTATTTTTCAGAAACTATTCAACTAATTTCTTTTAACTTTTTTATTTTGAAATAAAAAATTATATTCTACAAAAATTGTATACTTCTTTGGCTATTACTAATAAAAAAAATGAATTAAAATCATTTTTGCATAAAATAATCTTTCAATGAACGAATTTTATAATTTTGTGCTAAAATTTTTCCATTCGAGTAAAAAGTTCTCGCGATGTGACGGAATACCCAAAAAGTAGCATTAACATCAAGAGATCCTAACTTTCGATCGCTCTCCTGACCAAACTATTAGATCTATATTTCTCAGATTACAGCTACGCCTAATATTTTGAGGGTCAGGAATCATAATCCGTCAAAAAATGTATTCAGATAAGTACGTTTTTATGCCTCACTTCATAATTTAAAATATTGTCTGCTTAAACTAATTAGCATATTTGAGGTCTCTCCCTCAAACCACTAAAGATTAAGTCCTAATACGTAAAAATCAGAAGAAAAGTATTAGCCTGCTGCAAAGTGTGTCAACCAACTGTAAAAATAAAATAGATACAATTATGAAAATAAAATAAAATTTAACATGTGCTTTGAGCCAACAATTTAAAAATCTTTATAAACGGAAATATGAAAAACTTAATAGAAAAATATTTTTAAAAAATGATGGATTGAGAAAGATAGAATACTTAGAACAACCGATGCGTATAACCTCTTGGCCTTTCATTCTCCAGAATTTCTTGATGAACATCCTTCAATAATTTATTGAATTTATTGAGGGTGGTAACCTTCAATATTTTTGAGGAAATAAGGAAAAATTAGTATAAAAATAAAATTTCCTGGAAAAGGATACGATGGAAATTAATATGGCTTCAATATTGTAAAAATCAATTATTCAAAATTTTATTTTCAGAATTATTGCTAACCTAATGCATTATGTTGCTAAAGTATATTTTGTGAAAATAAAATTTAACTGCACACTCTTTTAAAAATCGTTATAAATAAGGAAGGTCGAGAAATATTGAAAAGCAATCAAGATGAAAAAGAAAATGCTAAAGAAATAAAAACGAAACGACTGTCTTAAAACGGAAATTTGTTTTAAAAACTTGTTTGCCAAAATTTTTTGCAAAAATATTAGATTTTTTTATATTTTCTAATAATAATATTAATTTTTTAATAATTGAAAACGTGGTCAATATGCAGAATTGCAGCTTTATACAAAATTATTAAGGAAAATATCTTATCCATATTGAAGGAATGCAATTCTTCAGATTTAACAAAGAAAAATAAATAGGTAAAAAAATAAATAAGGAAAAAGTCTTATCGGAACAGATGAAAAGCGATCTTTTCTTCAACAAAACAAAAATTATCTCAAAGTATTGTCAAATAGCAAAACATAAATAATCCTTAGAGAAATTAAATTTGCAAGAATTGAAGAAAGCACTTTTTCATCTTTCATTGGCGATGAGTTAGTTTCACTCCTAGTACGTCGGAATTCATCATATCAGCACATTGCTATTTGATAATTCGTGAAGGAAGAAACACACAAGAAAAGATCGTCACGGCAATCGATGTCACCTCGTGATCGGGGGGAATGCTCTTTGTGCACTCTTGCGACCATCGATGTTGAACCTTAAGAATCGCTCTTTGCATCATCGGGAAACATCGTACCCACCAGTCGTACACCAGAATTTCCGATGCTTCGTAAAAGACCCCAATCTAAACATCGGATTGCCAATGATTACACAGCGTCGATGTTTTCCTATGAATCAATGTATCGCCCAGTCCTAACAGTGAGACTTCTCGGGAGCAACCACTCTTCGTACCACAGTAAAATGGTCGTTCTAGAGGTTACCTCCATTGACTTCAAAATTGCGATCGAAGGTACATGATTTTTCGCAAACAATTTTATTTTTAGTCAATGTCATTTTCTTGGTGCGAAAATGCTACTTCTAGTGGCATCATGGAAAGACGAATCTATGAATAAAATTTAACGTCTATAAAAATGATCCCAACTGATATGTGTAATAAATTTACCAATCAAGTTTTTTGTTTAAGTTTGCATTTAATTTTATGTCATAAAAATTTGTTAGCTTTAAGAGATATTAAGGGTTTTGTTTCACATGCTTGTTTTTTCTAAACACTTTTTTTTCTAACTTAATTTTCCACACAATAAGTAAATCATTGATAGCATCATTTTTAATGCATTCTGACTGCAACATGAGGTTATATCGTTAATTAAGAACTCTCTAAATAAGACTCTCACACAAATATTTTGAATACATTTTAATCTACATGGTGCGTAGCATTTTTAAAAAGTGCTTAAAGGAGTTTATTTTTGATTTTCATTTTTAAAAAGGCTTTAAAGGTGCTCTTTTCATTGGGTGTTTTTAAAAAGTGCTTAACTTCCCTTTTTTGAAAATGAGATATTATTTCTTTACCATGTGAATTTTCGCCACATATTATGCAAAAGCGTGCTTTTCACATTGTTCTATTCAACATTTTCACAATTCATTCGACCACGATCCATTTCGTTCATAGCATATGAAAGCTCCAATCATTTTACATGCTTGATGAAATACTTGGGAATCTGCATGTGCGTCTACTGAGCTGGGTTCAGGGAGATTATTGCACTTTCATGTGCAACTCTGCTGCATTTTGCAAGATATTCTCAATTTCAGGCTTCATTTTCCGCCCTCTGATGTAGAACGGAAAAATCTCATGATCATTTTATAACGGCTAATATAATCAAGAAAAAAAGTTCTTTGTCAGAAACTAGTTATTTTATCATGATCATGTAAAGTCTTTGAAAATTATTTTGCATTTTGTTTATTTATATAGTACTAAAAATATTTTTTGAGTGCTTAAAAAGTACTTGAAAGGTATCTATTTTTTGTTGAACTATTTGGCTACACACCCTGATCTACTTATTTGTTTTGATATTTTTTTGTTTCCTTATATGACCTTTTCCGCATTTGGAGAGATAAAATCTTTTCTAAAAGTTTCCTACAACATAAAGTTTGTGGAAAAAATTCCATGCTTCCCAAAAGTGGTTGCTACATAGGGGTGGTCTTTCTCAGAAGTTTCACTGTGCAAATATTGATGAAAAATAATTCTTCTTTACTAGAAACTAAAAGAGAAAAATTATGTAATTCTGAGTATCATACTACATTGTTGCTTTTCATCGATGCACGGGTTAATCCTTGAAAGTGTTAGGCTGCCGACAATGTTACCAGCCATCTATCAGAAGATGCCTCAAGATAGAATCGAGTTAACATGTCTTATATACTAGTGAGTGGAAATTTATTAGTTGTAGGGGTTGCTACGCTACGTTACTGCCCCACCAGAATTTTATCTATAATAGAATTCGATGAATAGATACCTCTACTTATTTCATTGCCATCGTAGGGGAGCTGTATTAAGATTACGGTTGTGGGTGTGGTCACTCCTGTGTTCCTATGAGCAATCAAGTCACAAATAGCAAGTCAATTGTTCACTGTTTACCATGTATTGAACTAGGCGTTTTCAAATCGAACTAGGCGTTTTCAAATCATGTTTGAGTCACCAATGTGTGTGTGGAGGCTACCGACATTGTCAATCATCATCTACTGAAAAGTGCCTCGAGATAAAATAGAGTTGGCATGTCTCATATAGTAGTGAATGGGAATTGAATAGTTGTATTAGTAGCTATGCTACAGTCCTTATTAAAAGCTTTGATTGTTTCTTATATATTCACTCTTTAAATTCATATGTTTTTAGAAATAAAATATTTATTTTTGCAGGGATTATGATTTAAAATGTGGTTCACCATTTAAAGGAGTGAACAACCTTTTAGAAAAAATTAAGTAACATTCTAGCCTTTACATGGTGATGTACTTTTTAAACACACATTGTTTAATCTTTTGCTAATGCCACTTAATAGGATAACACCTTCTATTCTAGTCCATCAGTTATACCAACCCTAAGCTAAGGCTTAATCATAAATTAGTTTATAAATTAAATCTTATTCACATTCTGAAACTATAATTTCTTTAAAATATTTCAGGTGGTCCTAGGAGGCAAAAAGGGTATAGACCTAATAATCCTGCAGATTATCAGTATGGCCAATATCCACCAGTACCACAGTTGTTTAATGATACAAGTGGGGGATTTGTTCCACCGTATCCGCAGAATCCAGGTACTGTATCTCAAAATTCTATATAAATTACTTTAAATATATTAAATATATATCTAATCACTGAATGTTTATCATTTATGAATATTTTATATCTTTAAATATTTTGAATTTAGTTTTGATGTTTCTATAAATTCATGTATTTTTCTTTTTTAAAAAAAGGAGTCATATATTGTAAAAATTTTAATTTCTTTTAGTGTAATAAAGCAAGATAACAGCTAATAAAATTATAGCCCAATAATAACCTTGAAGTTACTAAAGTTTCACAAGTGTTCATTTTCAAGTTGTGACATCATAGAGCAGATCAAACGATCATAAACTTTCCTTTCTCTGGAAAAAGTTTTTATATTAAATATCTTATATGAATATTAGAAGTGTATACTTTTTTCCATATTTATATATGGAGCATATGAATACTAATATATTGTGGATATTGCTTTGAGTTCTGCTGAGCATAAGAAGACAAAAACTATTATTTTACTGAACAAAAATTTAGATATATTGCATTACTTGAAGATCTGCAGATGATATTGGCTTGCAATATAAGTTGGTTGGCATGGAATTTGCCTAACGCCCGATGGGCAGAAATCCATAATGTACATGAACACCGCTCATGGAAATTTATTCACTATCGTGGAAAGTGTTCTAAAATTCAAGTTATTCAAATAACATAGAATAATTACCAAATAAAAATCATAAAAATGTCTTGCTTCTAAAAGCTAAAATTGCATTGACATTTAAGAATAAGATAAATAAATATTGCATTATTGAAAAAAATAGGCTAACTTGTGCTATAACTGTAATAGTATAGTTTCAAATTCATATATAAAGCAGGGTGCTTAGCTTTTTTAAAAAGTTCTCATTTCCGAATTTTATTTTTTAAAAGCCCTTAAAAGTGCGTTTTTTTATTGGGTGTTTTTAAAAAGTGCTTAATTTTCTCTTTTCGGAAATGATATATTTTTCTTCTTTACCTTGTCGATTTTTGCCACGTATTATGCAAAAGAGTAGTTCTATTCAACGTTTTCTCAATTCATTCAACCACAATCTATTTCGGCATAACGACATTCTGTAGCTTATGAAAGCACCAATCATTTTACATGTTTGATGAAATATTTGCTGGTCTGTGTGTGCGTATACTGAGCTCGATTCAGTGGGAATTATTCTTGCACTATCATGTGCAACTCTGCTGCATTTTGCATGAGATTCTCAATTACAGACTTCATTTTAGACTCTCTCAGCAGCTAGTTATTTTATCATGATCATGTAAAGTCTTTTAAAATTATTTTGCATTTTGTTAATATACATAGTGCTTAAAAAGTACTTAAAAGGTGCTTATTTTTTAATGAAAGATTAAGCTACACACCCTTTAAAGACTTAAATAATTATATTTCATTAGTGTGCAAATTCTGTCAGTGAAAAAAAAATTATAAATTGTTTTAAATGTGTGTAAATAGTGAACAGACATTGTTATATCTAGGTATGGGATCTGGTGGTTGGGATTCAAGTTATCCTCCTCAGCCAGCATTTCCTGGTCAGCAACTTCTATCAGATCCAATGGCTACCATGGCAATGCAATATGGTCAGACTATAGCCGATCAAGGTAAACAGATTGTGGAAGAAAAGGTAATTTTATTTTCTGTCGCATTATGTTCTATAACAAGCATGAGTATTACACGCTTAGTGTAGAAGCCGAGTCACATATTCAGCTTTAGCCAGAGCCAAGTGACCCAGCTGTCAGCATGCCTGACTGTGAAGTCAATGGTTGCGGGGTTGAATCCCGCTCAGGGCATGGATGTTTCTCTTTGGGTGTTGTTCTCTATTGTGTGAATGTGGCCCACCATATAAGCGGTTATCTGTGGCATGGGTAATGTTGCTCACATCCGTGACTTACGTTCACAGATGCCCAATGAGCAACACTTCCGCCATTTTCCGAGATGAAGAACAAAAATTCAGTGCCTGCAGTTAGAAAAGAAAAAAATACATATTCAGCTTTTTGAACATTAATTTCATCTTTTTCTGAACTTGAAGCATTTCCCGCAGCAAAAATCAGCTATCCATGTATTATTCAAACTTGTTCTAAAAAACTATATTTTTTAAGGGAATGTTTATCTAGAATAACAAGCCTTTTTATTGTGAAAATGGATTAATCAAAGAACAGGGAATTTTAGCAGTCTTGAAAAATCAGGAAATTTGAATTAAAATACCCCAAAACTGAAGGGAAATGGAGAAATTTAAGTTGAAAATACCCAAAAGGTCAATATTTTTCCAAAAAATCATTCTTAATTTTTTTTTAAATTTATATTTAATTTTAAATGCAAGTGTAAGTGTTTTTTGATACATTTTTTGTACAAGAATAAGGCATAACCATAAAATTAAGTCTACCGGTTACAAAAATCAGGGAAAAATCATTGAAAAAAATTTTCCTGTGTGTTTGTGATCATCCTAGGAGAAATGTGTTTTACGGAATGAAACCTTCATTTTTTGCACAGCTTTATTTAAGATTTGTGGATACATAAATTATAAAGGATAAGTAGAATAACATGGTAAAAGCAAGCTTTATATTAACATTTTATATATTTTTCTGAATAAAGTGAAAATTCTAGCTTACTGTGTCTATTATTATAAACATAACTATGATATTATGAAAATATCATAGTTGTATTTTTATATTATTATTAATATAAAAATATGATAATACTAACATGATTATATTATAAACTCCAAACTACGTTTCACAAAACCCAATTTATGAGCGTTGATTTATCAGAAATTGAAAACTTCAAAACATTTCTGTGTAGCAATTTATAACCAAAAAATTGTGTTTGTGCGTCAGTTATTCAAAAAAAAAATTGGAAGCAACTTAAAGGAATCTTTTTTTTTGTCAATAGTTTGTAAGATGTGCAAAATATTAATAATTTATCCTGTATACCTTTATTAACTTAGATTTTGATAATTTTTGTGGATTTATTATTTTAATCTAAATTTCTTTTATATTTATAATTAATGTGTTAAATGTTATTGTAGCTGGAAAAATATGTGTCTATTTCAAAAGTGAAATACTACTTTGCTGTGGATACAAAATATGTTATGAAGAAACTTGGATTACTGTTTTTCCCATTTACCCATAAAGTAAGTTTTAAAGTATAAATTGACCCTTGAATTTACAAAAACTTTTTTATCCATTTACAATGATGCTGCAAGCTAAGCCAATATGAAATATTTTATTGTGTTATACAGTACAGAACCCGTTATCCGGAAATCAGAAAACCGGAAAACCAAAAAACCAGAACGAAATTCGATAATTTTCCCTCCATTTTTGAAAAAAAAATTATTTTTTTTTCCTCATAAGATTTTAGGATTTTTCTTTCTTTTTTGAAAGATGTTTACCTTACCATCATTTTGGAAATAATCATTAGTGTATTACTTCATCGTTTTTTCTTCTTTTTAAGATTATTTCCAAAAAATTTTTTTTTTAGTTAGGTTTAACAATAAAAAAACTGCTTTTTGTAGCGATTCAGAAAACCGGAAAAATCAGTTATCCGGAATAGCGATGGTCCCGATCGTTCCGGATAATCGGTTCCCTACTGTACTTACTTGTTTATATATTTATAAAATTGTAGGTAATTTTTTAGACTAAGTGTTATTTAAGGTTTCAGGAGAGAAAAAAACCTTTAACTTTAATGCTGAACTAATGTATCAGTCGACCCCTGGTGATTTACTATCAGCTACGCTGTTGAATATTACCTTGCAATTATATCTATTGATTAAATGGGTTAAGTCTTTGCAGAATTAGTGCAAAAACTAGTACAAATTTCAACATATGTAGGTTAATTTGACATAGTAAGAAAGACAATAGTTAATATAAGTAACAAAGAGTTAATCTTTATTGCAAATGAAATAAGCCTGAGTATTAATGACGAAAAAACTAATTATATGATAATGTCAAACTCTGAAGAAGACAAATTCAGAATTGAGCCATTGGTAATAAAAACCTTAAAGGGAAACACATTTTTACCTACCTAGTGAACAAATGTGAAATATATGATTTGATAAAGCAAGAAGTATGAAATGGAAATGAAGCGCTGTATACCGATTGATTAGCCTTATTTGAAGCTTTCATTTGATATTTTCTTATTACAATAGAATTCTCAGCGTCAACAACGAGATAAAAGGCTCAAAATAGATTGTTTAAAATCAAATCTCTTGCTAGCCATTTATGGTTGGAATATAGCTTAGCTAATTGGAGCTTGTAAGCCAAAGATACTACCCGAATTCACGTTTTTGATCATCACTATTTTACATAAATAAAAATAAAAACAAATTTTAAAATGTTAACTGATATAGTATAAAAAACTTGTTGGTGGCTAAAAACTTAAAAAAAGATGTAGAATCTTAAAAATTGAAATGTAGATATTTATTGCAATAAAATTAAATCAAGGTATGGTTGTCTTAAGTTTTCAATGTTTCCAGATGTTATTTTTGCTTTGTTTTGTGTCAAAAATAAATTAATAAAATAAAGAAAAAAAATTAGAAAAAATAACCAAATGAATGATTTAATAACGAAAGGTAAGTTTTGGTAATAAAGGTAAATTTTGGTGTCAGTGAGCTATAAATTTCTGAAAATTCTGGTAAACAATGCTAGACTGCATTAATTGGTCAAAAAACAAGTTCAGTCTTGAATTTTTTTTAGTGGCACTCATGTTTCCTTGATGAACAAGATTTTTTTAATTTAGCAATAGTTATTTAAAAATGAATTATTTAAAGTTTTATTTTAATGTTGAATTCAATATTATGTTTTAGGAATGGGCTGTTCACTTTAATAACCAAAATGAACCTGTAGCTCCAAGATATGATGTCAATGCTCCTGATTTGTATATTCCAAGTTAGTTGTGTCTATTAACTATTTATTTATGTACTATCTATTCTCTATTTATTTAATATTTTTATTTTGTGTTTTAGCAATGGCTTTTGTAACCTATATTTTAACTGCTGGATACATACTTGGATCTCAAAATAGGTATTCATCTATTTGTAAAATAAAATTTTATTTAAATATTTTTTTAAAAAAATTAATATTACTTATATATTTTTGAAAAAATATTTTTTTCGAGTTATAGCTAATTATTAATTAATCATATCTTGTATTTTTTACTGAAAAATCAACAGACTAGGAGCTAATAGCTACCAGAAAAATAATGCTTGCAAAAAAATAGGAATTTAAAACTTTCAAATGTGATTTTTCTTGTAAACTTAAAATTCTTAATTGTCGAAGTAGATTCATCATCTATTTGTTAAAAAAAATTTTTTTTTATATATTTTTTGAAAAAAAAAATACTCATTATATACTTTAGAAAAAATGTTTTTTGAAAAGTTATAGTTAACTTGTATTTTTTACTGCCAAATCAACAGACTCGGGGCTAAGAGCTACCAGAAAAATAATGCTTTCAAAAAGATAGGAATTCAAAATTTTCAAAGAAGATTTTTCTTGTAAATTTGGAAATGTCATTTTACTTGTTTTCAAAAAACCACAGATTTAAACTCAACTTCTTTCTTCAGTTCTTAATGTTTTAAAGGTTCTTATTGTTGTCGTTGTAATGTTCTAAATTAGGCAGCTTAAAAAAAGACTAAGCAAGAGGTGATTGAAAGCCCTGATGGCTTAGGGGGTAAAGCGTACGCCTTCCAATGAGATGAACTGTGTTCGAATCCTAACGAGGGCTGGTTGATACAAATTCCGTTTCCGGCTTGCATTGACCGCAGTGCTGACATAAAATAGCCTGAGTGGTAGACAGATCATGGGTTAGAGCCCCCTTGTCGTCAGACTGACCTTGTCAGGTTTTTGTGTTTTTCCACTATGTAACACAGATGTGGATTAGTTCCATCAATAAGTCCTCCACGAAGGCAAATTTCTCCCGATACTTGATCCAGAAATTCCCTTGTCTTCTGGACTGGGTTCAAAATTACAACGCTACGGAGTTGAACATTAGTAGTTAGAAACCCAAAAATTGGGTCAGCTGTTCAGCGACGGTTATAAAATAAAATATTCAGCACTTTATGTCGTCATTTTTTATTTTATAGTTTTAAATTTTATCACTATTGGTTGATCGATTGTATACATGGATATATTCAATGCAATAATATTATTCTTTATAACCTTGTAATCTTGAATCCTACTAAAAAAGAAAACTCCCAAGACAAAAACCAAGGCAAAACTTGCCTTTAGAAGACTAAAAGCTTTCATGCTAGCTATGTTATTGCAGTTGAGTCAATGGGGTGTTTTACAAAAAACATGTAACTTGATTTCAAGGATTTTCAATTTTTAAAACTTTGAAAAAATTCTTTAAAAAAATTTAATTTATTTTATGGTGTCCACTTACCTATTATAGGTAATCTCATTTTATATATATATAGTTTATGGAATTAAGAAGTGATGAAAATGTCTATTTCTATATTTTTATATATTCATTGTTCATATTTTGCACTTTAATACAGTGGTTTTACGAATTGGTTATATTGGTTTACATTTAGAAAATAATATTACATTCCATGTGACATGTAGAGTTAGGAGCTATTATTTTAAATATTAGTTGAATATTTCTACAGGGTGATCACTGAATTGGGAAAAGTTCAACGAATTTTGTCAACATGAAAAAAATCATTAAACTGTCAAAGAATTTTAATCAAAGATCCATAAGAAAAGTACTTGATTTGGGTTTAAAGTATCTTTAAGTTCAATATTTTTTTAAAAGTAAAATTGGTACCAATCCTGAAAAGAATTCTGACCATCGAACACTATTGTTCTGTTTGGGTTTATTTATATCAATAAATAGATATCTGGTAGAAGTTTTTTTTGTCTCATTAATGCATTTAAAGTTAATAATTTTATTAAATAATTTAAAAAAAATATTTTTAAAAAAAATAGTAATTAAACATTTATTAGAAAAATATTGCTAAATCAAAATATTAATCTTCAATCTGAAATGATGTTTAATCATTTGGCATCTATTTATATTAACTGACAGTTAATGTCTCATGTAAATGGTACCTGTTACTCTTATAATTACTTTTCACATGTCTGATATAACAGCAGCAAAAAAATAAATAATCAAAAATGAAATGTGTGTTCATTTTATCTCTAAAAGCTATCTATCTGAAGCCTTACACATACTAAATTTTATTAACTTATTCTTCTTGTATTTATTTATTTATTTTGTAATTAAAAAAAGATCAATCCTAAGTTTCTTGAAGTAGATTATTACAGTTAATAGAGTACAGCTTTAATAGAGTTACTTAATTTAAAGACCTTATAGCATTAATTAACAAAAATAATGACATAGCAACAGTAATCGTCTTATGATGTCAAACAGAATTTTTTATAGTTTTAAGAAAATACTAACATCCAAATTTCTCAAATGAGCAAAGATCAATATATATAAAACCTTAAATCACTACTAGTTCTGTATGAATATTGGAAGCTTACTAAGAATAAGATTAAACTGCTGATCTATGAAAGATAAATTTTGAGGAAAATTTTTGGCCCTATGAATGAAAATTATATATGGCGCATACTTAGCAACGGTGAGTTCTAAAACAAATTTAACGAGCTTAACATTGTCCAAAGAGCTTAATATTGTCTAAATCTTTAAAGCATATCATATAAGATGAAAATCTGTGCACTTTTCATGGGGAAGCCAGAGCTAAATTAGCAGTATAAATTAGTAGCAATAAAAATTATGCTATCAGTGACAAAAATCAGAAGAAATAGAAAAATCAGAGAATCTATTCTTTATGTTCAGCCTGTAGTAAAAGCTCATGATACAAACTCAACAAATTATCAAGAAACATAATTACAAGTTTTTGGAGGAACAGAAATATTTCCTTACCATGGCAAAATATTTTTGTCTGAAATTTCTCCCAAACTAAAAAAATTATCATCAAAATTAAATGTTATTTATTAAGAATTAATGTATGTAGGTAAAAGAAATGGAAAATTAAACCTTATTCAGATTAATCTTGAAGTAATTATGTATGATTCATTATTAAATTAATTTATCTAACGCTTTTTAAGGCATATATCGAGCTCCATTTACAATAATATTATTATGAAAATTTTATGTAATAAAAATAATAAAAGATTCATTTTAATTTAAAAAAAATTTTATGCATATAAATTACTATTAAATTCATAGATTTGTTTATTTAAGTCTGTACAAATTTTGTTAAATCTTATTTTGTGATCCTCTAAGATAAAAAAATGTGATATGCATGTGTGTGTGTATATATATATATATATATATATATATACATATAATATGTAATTTTTTAGATTCAGCCCTGAGCAGTTAGGAATGCAAGCTAGTTCTGCATTAGGATGGTCTGTCTTAGAAATTGGTGTTTTATTTATTGCTCTTTATTTGTCAAGTGCTTCATCTTCTATTCGAATGTTTGATTTGATAGCATTTTGCTCCTACAAATATGTTTGGTATGTATTTTTTTAGTTGATCATTTTCACTAATTGTCATATCTGTCAAGTCTCCTGTTTTGTTTTTTTTTAAACAAAGATTCCCGTATTTTACAACTATCTTCCATTTACCCGTATATTCTTGAATTTCTCCATATTTTTTGAGGGAATGAGAAAAAAGTTATAGATAAAATATCTGTTAATGGCAAAATACTTCTTTTATTCCTCAACAGATATCACTATGGTCAGTTGACTAGTTCTTGCAATGCTGCACTAACCAAACCGAATTTAAGGAGAAAGTTGGTGTTTGTTCAGTGAATCATTTTTCTCCAATAACATGTTATGTACTTACAGGAATCTGGCTATAACTTTGTTTACATTGTATTTTTACTGATCATCAAAACAGGAAAATAATTTTGTTTTCAACACCAAGTCTTAAGTTTCGAAGATCGATAAAGTTACGATATCTTCAAAAGTATTTGACTGAATTCGCCTGCTTAAAAAAAATCTCAACGAGAGGTAAATCATGTTTTTTACACACTTTGTTATTGTGATCTTAGCTTCACAAAAAAAGAGACATGCAACAACATTTGGCAGGGAAGAAGCATCTGGTTTTGTTTGCTGCTTCTAATAAAAATAATGCAATAACAACTTTTTCTTCAATGACGAAAGAGTATGCAGTAAATCTCCTAGAATGCCTTTTTACATATTTTTTCGTGGAACATAATTAGCCTTTGAACTGCTCTGATCATGGGAGCGGTCTTTAATGAAAAATGTTCCCAAAAATTAAATCCGGAAATGATATAGTTTGAGCAATTATGATTAATGGTTTTAAAAAACTTCATTAGACTAAGATTAATGTACGTATTTTTTATAGCATTTGTAAGTGCTTATGATATTTTCAATTTTGCGTTTCTCTTTTTGACTTACCTGTTTATGCGTGATATAGTCAATCTGTATGCATTGCCCGAAAAACGTCGCTAGTCAAATCTCCGTTATTTTAATTCTCGAATGTTTACAGGTATGAGATGGTAATTTATAAAAAAAATTTCTCTGAATAAAGCCTTAAAAATTCGCTGCGGGGAAGCATAGATAAACCATGATAACATAATACCTTTTTTCACCCTCAAAGTGCACTTTTGACATTGTTGATAAAGCGGCTGGAATGAGCTTCTGTTAGCCTCTTTTGGAAACAAATCAAATCCATGTATTTTCAATGAGTATAGCACAAAATTTAAACTGATTTTGCACTTACCCAAATCTTTGTGAATAATCTGTCTTTGCTAATTCACAATCTATTGGCAAATAATTGATTGAAATAATTAATTGTTCCTAATCTATTAGCCAACAGATATTCAATATATGTATTATATATATATATTATATATATTGAATATCTGTTGGCAATCTTCAACGGCATACGTATGACCTGCTCAAAATTTCCTGTCATCACATTTGTTGAGTGTCTATCTGAACACGGTTTTCTTTCCATCCCAAAAATTCAAAAACGTTATAAAGTAATTTTCTGCTAACCGCATCCATCCCTTTTTCTTTCTTTTTTTTCTTAGTTTCATCTTATTGTCTGGTTCATTTTATGTTTTCAATTTGGAAATAAAACCTTAGTTTTAGCACCTTTTTTTTGGTTAGTTTAGATATTTATCCCTATTTCACAGCAGGGTTGGCAAGATTTTGCCGCCGGTGGAAAAAACCATGGTAAATACCGGTAAAAACCGTCCTGGCAAAAACAGGTTTTTGCCAAGCAAATTGGCAAAAAGTGGCAAAAACCTATATTTTCCAAGATGAGAGGACAAAAACACATTTTTGATACAAAATTATTCCTAAAATTGAAATATAT
>NC_092210.1:578472-589872 GCF_043381705.1 Parasteatoda tepidariorum
TGTATGGCAAGGCCAAACTTCAGTTATGTACTATTGAATGAGAGGACCAATTGAACTTGATTACTGATTAATCTTCCTTTGTTTAAATTGAAGAGTCAAACAATATTAATAAAACATTATACTTTCAAAAACAAATATTCTCTGGTATATTTAATTATCAATATGTTATTAGTTCTATGTTTATTTTACCTCTTAAAATAGATTCAGATAAAATTGTGACATAATTTGAGTAAAAGGGTTTTGGACAGTTTTGGACAAAGGGGTTTTGGACAGGACGGTTTAAACCGTGGATTAATCCATTCTGTCCTAAACCTTGCCAACCCTGATTTTTTACTATATTATTGAGCTCTGAATTGTGATAAATTGCTTTTTTTATTCCTCTAATATTACATCGACTACAAAATTTTCATTCATTTATTTTGATTGTTATTACTCTTAAATATTTGTTGTAAATAAATATATAGTCTGTGAAAGAATTTTCTGACTAATTTCTTCACAGTAAAAAATAAATAGGTAGCAAAATTTTGTCATGTGTGTAGGTACATTTGTTGCTGTGACTTTGGCCAGAAACATGGCTTAAGTTATTAATTTATTACTTTTAGGTTTTATTCTGTATTCTTGGTTTTTATTCTCTTATCCTGTACTTATAGGATTATTTATGTAGAATTGCACATCGTTATCTTTTTTCAAATTTATATTTTAGTTTGTCTGAATCAAAATCAAAAAACAATGTCTAGCTTTCGTATATTAAAGATTTTAAATAAAATTTTCATCTTTGAATTATCTCAGTTTCTTGATATAATGATTAAATATATTATTCTTTTAGTATCATTCTGAAAACAATTTTTATTAGTTCTGCACTTGTGATTATTGTTTATGTTTCTTAAAAACAAAAAATTTACATCACTATTAAAATAAAGATCTATATGTATATTAATCATAATACAAAAAAAAAAATTACAAAGGATTTGGATAATTTTTTATGATTTTTTTTTTTCTAATTTAATTATTGAGAATCAAGTATTCTTAAAGTTTGATCAAAAGTATGTTTAGTTGTATAATTTTAGGAAGAATATTTTATACATAATAAGCATAAATGTAATAAATGTTTACTATTGACGCCCTTATTACAATAAAGACAAAATTAATTATTACTTTTACGTCATATCTGTTTCAAATGATGCAGTTTTCGCTACTCTAAATCTTATAAAAAGTATGTTTTTTCAACTTTCATAAATTTTTCAAAAATTCAACTAATATTTTTCAAATCACATCAAAATTGTACTTTCATTCACACCATTAATCCGGACAGTAAATGTACTAAAAATACAGTTTCCTTTTTATTAGTATTAAAATGTGAAGAAAAAAATTATAAACTGGTTTAAATTTTAAAAAAATATTTTATTACTACTTAAACTTTCTACTCCAATTCTCTTTAAAAACACTTTTTTTTAAAATAATGATTTAAATCACTAATTTTATACCTTCACTGATGTGCATAAAAAAAAATTCTGCAAGATAATTAAATCTAAAATTCTCTGCTATTTGGTAAAAAAGCTATAAAATTTTTGAAAGTGAAATTTTTTTCTCTGCCATTTTGATCAACCTGAAGGATTCTTAAATTAGCCACTTTCTAGAAAAATTTAAAAACTGGTAAGAGAAGGAAACATCGAAGAAGCAAAATGTATAAACAAATGTACACTGTTGACAAAAAAATTTTTATAAGTTAAATACCTGTGTTGCAATTGACAAACTGGATTCCTAAAATTCATGTGACATTAGAGCTTAGGAAATTCAGAATAACTTCATAGGAAAGTTACCACTACCTATTTAAATTTTTCCAAACTGGCCACCCTGGGTTACCCATATCAGTGATTGGTCACTATACATAAGAAGTAAATTTTATTGAAAATTATTTAACTGGAAAATATTTCTTTTTTTTTTTCATTTTATATGACTGAAAAATTTTAATATCAATATTCATGCTAAAATAATCACCAAATTTTTGCAAGAAACAAATATCAGCAATTGAGAAACTTTGAAAGGAAAAAAAAAAAATCTCGAAAAACTGATAAACTGGAATGCATAATCATTTTAATGGCAAGTGATTTTAATTGACCCCAATTACAAAAACTAAGCAGTAGTAGTTTAGTGTCTTAGAAATTGCAGTTGGTGTGCCAACATGGGTATATCAGCGAAGCCAACTTACTCCTGGCAGCGAATGAATAATTCCGAGTGGTAGTCTTAAATGTATGATTCTTGTTTTAGAAAATTTGATTTATAGGGTTTTTACTCACCACTACTAAATAATTCAAAGACTTATGTGATATGCCACTTTGGAACAGTTAGGCCGTGTTGAAGCTTTTTAAAGGTTGGCGAAATTGGCCAAGAATCTTCACATTTTAGTTTGTAGTTCTTTACCATTTTCTAAAATATTTGTTGAGCAGTTGGCATTTCTGGAATATACATATGTTTTTCAAGTTATGAAGATGAAATAAAAAATAAAAATATTTATTAATTGTAAGAAATATGCTATACGAGATTTGTAGTATTGAATATTTGTAGTAGCATTGAATAATTTATCTTTATTGTAATTGAATTTCCAATTTTTGTCTCTCCTAGCATGGTTGCAGTGTTAGTTTCTTGCATAATGTTTCAGACTTTGGGCTTTTATGCAGCATTCGGATACTTGACTTTATCTCTCGGATTCTTTTTGGTAAGTATATACTTTTTCTTCTTTTAATTGGTGTCAAAAGTATTATGTGCTGGGTATCTGTGCACCTGGAAAGTCATGGATTTTGGTATTGAACAAAATTTGTCATGAACTGTCATGATTTTAACTATTTTTTTAAAAGAAATCGTGGAAAGTCGTGGATTTAGGTCACCAAAAAATCTAATTTTTAAATTAACTTTACCCCTCTTCAATTTCACGGTGTTCCGAATATCTAAATTTGTAGTAAAATCCCCGCTCGTTGTCATATTTTATTAAAATATAAAATTTTTTTATCCTGTTCTTTAAAAATTATGGTGTTCTTTCAAAGAATGAAAGAAAGAACATCATTTCTATAGCAAATTATCTTTTAAATTCTGTGATTTTAGAATTTTTTATTTTATTTATTATATATTTTTTTTATTTTATCAATTTAAAACTATAGTTTAGGCTTTTTATATTACACTTACTTTTAAGAAGAAATAAAACAGCTTTAAATAATCTGATAATATATCCATACCCTCCAACTTATGAAGATTTTGAAAATAATTCTTTCTAGTGGTAGCGAACCAAAGTATAAATTTTTAAAGCAAATGGATCTCTCATAAAACTTTTATCAGAACTTAAGAATCTAGCCATATGGCCCGCACTTTTATAAGTAATAGTGGACAAGTTACGCTAAAATTAATTTTTTTTAAATATTAAGACATTAATTTTGCTACCGTCTGAAAAGAAGATTTCTGAAACTACGGAAATTCCGTAGCAGTTGGAGGGTATGTATATCTAACAGTATTTAGTTATTTGCTTTTGTATTTTTTTCAGCTATTTTATTGCTTGAACTCTTTCTTTACTCTGTTTTTTAAATTTAAAATCTATAAATATGAAGATGCAGAGTATAACAGTTTTGGTTATACCTATCATTTTAATTAATGTTATTATAATGCTTTTTTAAATTTATTGTTGCATTTTTGTGGAGAAAATAGTAGCTTTGTTAAGTCATGAAAAATTCTGGGAATTATTCATGAAAAGTCATAGATTTAAAAATCTAAAATGTAGCAGATGCCCTGTATGTGTCACAAACATAATTAAAGCTCTCACCAAATTATCCATGATGTTACCTCCTGCAGTTTGCAATCATATTTTTTTTCAATCGATGTATGTTATCGCATTTATCACTTTCTAATGTAGGTACTGTCAGTGGATGATGAAGTGTTTTAAGGGGCCGCAAAGAAAAACATGAGTATTTGAGAAGTGTTAGGAATATCTAGAGGGTCATTCATAAAGAATTATAATCATTTCTAACCCATTTTAAAATATTTCTTATAAAACAATTATGTCATTGAAATTAAATAAAGGCATTTTTTTAAAAACAAGACAATAAATGACTGTAATACTAACTTCACGATTTTAAGGCAGAAGGGAGCCATGATTTTTTTATGAATCAGATCGTAGGATCTTTTTTACTCCAGTGGCTTTCCTAAATTTCAATTAAAAGTCTGATATATTCTCTAAATTAATTAAACGTGCATTTGAAAAAAACTTCTAATATTTACAATTGAAGAACTCTGAAAAATTAAAATTTTTATTCATTTTATATAGAAATATAAATTAACTTCAGATATCCTTTTGTTATTCGAAAATATAACTCTTGTTTTTTATTTATTTGATTTTTCACTCAGTATTAGCTGTTCAAAAAAACATAGTGTTAAATTGCAGATCGACCTGATTGCATTCAGCAACGATAGTATTTATTTCACGTTTTTTATAATGCTTAAGAAAAATGATCTTTTATTTAGTATTTAATTTGAACTGCTAAGTAATTTTATTTTCATGCAAACTTTTAAAAATTTTACATATCAGTTTGTTAGTATAAAAGGTTTCCAACATTGATTTCAATAACGGTTTATTTTCAATAACTTAAAGACATGGTTAGTGAAATGTATATAAAAGAAATGTTTTTTTTTTGTTTCATTTTTAGCAAAATTTTTTGACTTGCAAAAATGGTAATGAACCAAAAAAAAGTTGGGAAACGAAGAATTAGATCCAGTAAATTAATTTCTGTATTTAAAATATACTTGAAGCAATTTTTTTAGTTAAAATTCTAAATAAAGTTAAATTCGCTAAATTAAACTGAATTTTATTAATTACATTACATAATAAATTAAATTAAAATATTAAATTTATTAATAAATCAAATTAACGGAATTAATGGCATAATTTGTATCTTAAAATATGAACTGTATTCCTTTACTAATGAACATATATGATTCAAATAGTCAAATACAAATTTTATTAAGTTAGAAACCACAATATTTATTGATAAATGTTATTTATATGTATTTAAAACAAACAAACTTTAAAAATGAATTACTGAATGAACAGGCAAAGGAACTGGCTTATGCTAAAAATTTTAAGAGTAGTGTAGTTAAATTACTTAATTTTAATGAAAATTTTTCATTTTTGTGAGATAAAAAATTTATTGCCGTTTAAGTTACAAATATTTATGCACTGGATAGGTAATTTTAAAAATTCATTGTATTCTTATTTTACTATTTTTAACATTTTTATTTAGAATATTAACGAATCAATCATAACTATCAGTCAATCAGATAACTAGAAAATTATTTGGGGTTTTTTCTTAACCTTGTGGCGGAATTTTTTCAAGCTTTCTGCGACAAAACTGTTTAGCACTAATATCTTTCTGCAAGATACTTTTGTAACTAACTTATATGTTGCTAATTTAAATCAACGAAGCCCTGTGTTTTTTTATTATAATATTATGTGAGATATTCTTGCATTTTGTTAAGAGAAGAAACACACTAAATATTTCCTTTTTCACACTTTGTAAATCATTATCACATTAAAAAACATGAAATAGTAATTTATTACCGAAGAAAAAAAACATGTACGAAATCACATGAATAACCAGACTCTTCAAAAAGGGGTTACTCAAATGTTTGTTTTGTTTCAAGATTAGATTGTTGTAATAAATAATGTTATATAAAAAGTGTCGCTTTTTTAAAATTATGGGGAAATCAATAGCAATAACTGCCAAAAAATCAATAGGATCATTGCCTTAAAAAGCAAATACTCAGATGCACGATTCCAATTTCTTATATTGTCTGAATTATTTAAGGGTATTTAAGAACCATGTGAAAATCGATATCAATTACTGCCAAAAGTACATTCAAAACATTACATGGATTTGCAATACTATCAGGGTAAATTGAGGGCATCAAAAAGTGTTTAAGATTTTACGTGTAAATTTCTGCAGAAAGGAAAACCAAAATTTTTTACTTCTCAAAAGAAAAATCTTCCTGCAAGAACTTTGTAACGTTCTATGATTCTGAAACGGGGATTGTTAATTACATTCATGTGGGTACAATTCAAAGACTGTAATTTTAATTACTTATTGCCCTGTGCCAGCGACCCGGCGACATTGTTGCAGAACGTTACAGAGTTCTTGCAGAATGATTTTTCTTTTGAAAAGTGAAAATAATTACTTTTCTTCAGAAGTTTACACGTAATGTTTGAATTATGCCTTTAGGTAAGCACTTTTTGGTGCTCTCATTTTACACCGTTATTATCATAAATCAATATAATGTTCCGATTGTATTTTCTGCAGTTATTGATATTGATTTTCATGTTGATTTTAAATATCCCTATATGTTTCAAACAATACGGAAAATTCTAATCGTGCATTTGAGTATATACTTTTCTAATGCAATGATCCTATTGAATTTTATGCATTTATTGCTATCGATTTCTCTATAGTTTTTAAGCTTGGTGTTTTTTATACAATATAACTTATTACAACAACCTAGTCTCGAAGCGAGGATACCTAGTCCCATTTGAGGAGTCCAATTAGCATGATTTCGTCGTCGATCTTTTTTTCGGCAATTACTACTATGGATTTCATGATTTTTATTTATTCTTTTTACTGTGATGATTATTTACAAAGTGCTAAGAAAGAAAGAATTTGTGGGTCCCCCCCCCCCCCANCCCCCCCCAACAAAATGCGAGAATATCACCCATAATATTAGAGTAAAAAACTGTTACATGTTCAATTAAAAAAAAAAAAAATTTTAAACACAGCGCTTCTATTATTTTAAATTAGTAACATATATGTTTGTTTTTATTGTAAGCATCTTGCAGAAAGATATTAGTGCTCAAGAGTTTTGTCGCAGATAGCTCGAAAAAATTCTGCCACGAGATTTCTGCATATGCTAATATATTGGTGTGTTTTTCTCTAACTATTGAATTGTGTATGTATTAAAAAAAATTTACGTTAAATTTTTCTATAATTATGAATTTTTATTCCAGATTCGATCCCTGAGAGTCCTTGTCCTGCCAAAAACCACATCTGACCATTATTCTGCCAATAGTCGACAAAACTCTTATTTGTTATTAGGGATTTCTATTGCACAACCGATTTTAATGTATATATTAACAAAACATTTAGTTTTTAATCAGAAAATAAATGAATTAAAAAGTTAATTGTATGTTTATTTCATTAAAAATTAATATATTGTATTATATTTATTATTAATAAATTTATTCTAAATCTTAGACTAATGATTTTTTTTTTTGAAAAAAAAATTTTCATCATCTTTTTTTTGAGTCACTGGTTTCTGAACTTCTAGTTTAGTTTTATAATTGTGCTATAAAAAATAAACTGTCATGTTTTTTTTTTACAATTTGAAAATACTTGTATTCTAATAAATGTGTGCATAACTAATCAAGATGCGTAGCATTTTTAAAAAGTGCTTAAAGGTGCTTATTTTTGATTTACGTTTTTTAAAATTCCTAAAGGTGCTTTTATTATTCAGAGTTTGTAAAAAGTGCTTAATTTTCTAGAGATTTTTTTTCTTTGCCGTGTTGATTGTCATTCTAAATTACAAAAAAATGCATGATTTTCACTATTTTCTCTGCAATATTTATCAGAAACTAGCTATTTTATCATGATTATGTAAGGTTTTTGAAGTTTATTGATTTTATGTTTATGAATAACTGATAATAATTGATTTTTTGTTTAATGTAACTTTAAATAATAGAAATTTTTTTTATTTTACACGCTGATTATTGCACTATTTTTAATTTCACAGTTTACTGAAATGCGCAGAATTTCTTACAGTATCTTAGCTTCAGTTTCTATTTAATACCATAGTTTACAATATTATCTAAAAGTCCTAAAATAAGAAGGAAAATTTTTATTTGTTACAAACATTGAAATTGGATAGAAAAAAGATAATGCTGAGTTCAATGCCTGTAATAATAAATCTAGTTACAATGAGATTTTAAAATTTGTTTTCAAATTGAAATAAAACGATCTACCATGATACACAAACTCACACCCACAAGCCATACTGCATGATTGTTGCAAAAAATTTTCGATTCCCTTCGAAAGATGTGATGAAATTTGCAAAAAGGTAAACTATTCTACTTTTCTTTTGACTAAACTAATAAGAGCATGTTTCCTGATAACAGCTACCCACTGGATGGTCATCTCATGGAAAAAAATATGTTTATTTGAAGGGAAGAAGATTTTTGTGTCTAATTTCATAACTAAAAATATTATTGTAATGTATCTACCACTACAAAAATACAATTCCAATTCCCTAGTATATAAAACGTGTTAACTTATTCTATGATGAGGTACCTTTCCATAGATGAAGGTTGACATGGTCGATAACTACTCTCCCCACATTGGTGACCTGGACAAGTTGTGAACATGCCTACTTTAATGGATGGTCCACATTGAACAGTTGACTTGCTTGTACCCGGACGTAACGTTGACCTCACTCTGTTGCTTCTCAGTCTCGATCACACGCAATGTAGACACTCGACTGCTAAAGGCAACACAGGAGCGTCCACAGCCATGAACTTATGCAGCTCTCACGATCGGCACTCAAAAAGTACAATGATCTTAATACAGGTATTTGACAAAACAGCAATGAATCAACTAGTGGTATCCGTTCATCAAATTCTATCACAGATATAATTCTGGTGGGGGAGTAATGTAGTGCATCTACCACCACGAAAATATAATTCCAATTTACTAGTATATAAGGCATGTTAACTCAATTCTATGGTGGGGTATCTTTTCGTAGATGAAGGTTGACATTATCGATAACTACTATCCCCACAATTATCTGCTCTAGTTAGTTTATGTACACTCTATAACAAAAAAATCGACTCATCAAGAAGCAATCGTCCGATTGCTTTGAAATTTTGCATGAATGTTTTGAACAGATATGCGAATGATTAAAATTTGGTGTCCTATGAACGAATAGTTTGATCTCTGGCGCATCGGAACTGCGCATCCAGGAGACGTAATAAGGAGCAGTTCTTCAACGGTTGTTGAAACTTTCGGTTTGATTGCGATTCAGATTACCTTTCAACAACTTAAAAAATGCCTCGCTGCAGGATTCGCGCTCATTACGAGCAACTTTCAGAGTTTGAAAGAGGCCGGTTGGACAAATCGGAGAATCGCTCGTCATTTGAGTCGAAGATGCTGGCAAGGATGGGTGGAAAATGGCAGAGTTCAGCGTCAGGATGGTAGCGGTCGACCTAGGGCTACACCAGAGCGTAAGGACAGAGTGATTGTCCGAGCAGCTGTCACAGCGCCTTTATCTCTATCAACCACCAGACGTTCAATCCAAACACCAGTGTCCATCATGACCATTCACAGACGGTTGAGAGAGCGAAATCTACGCTCGCGGCGACCATTACGCCACCTGCTACTCACACTGCCGAGCCAGATTACAGTGGTGCATGGCTGGAATGATACTGACTGGGGACGTATAGTCTTTAGCGACGATTCGATTTTTTTGTTATAGAGTGTATTTGAGGGGAACAGTTAAAAGTGTCACTTTCTGGAAAATCTGATCATTAGAGCAAAAGTTATTCATGATGATATATATATACATTCTTTTATTAATTTATTTGGAATAATGTACAATGCGCGAGATAAAAAACGGACCACCCTTAATAACTTTTGATCAGATTTAGATTTGTTACTTGCAGTACTGACTGTTATAATTCTGTTTTTGGTTAAAGATTTTTTAATTATTTAAACATTATTTTAAATAAAATTATTTCAAATGATAAGCATTTTATTATTAATAACAACCAAGACGTTGTTAAATATTTGAATTACAATAATATTAATATTCTGATATGTGATTGTGAAAATCTATTTACGAGTATACCATACAATAATTTAAGGAATATTTGTTTTGAAATTTTTGATAATTATTTAATGAGTAATGAGGACATTAATAAGGAAGATTGGATAAATTTAAGTAATATAAACATTTTTGAAAACTATCTTTTTAATGGTATTTGTTTTTACAGACAAATTAAAGGTATCTCAATGGGAAATTGTTATTCAAGTGCATTTGCTAATATTTTCTTACATTTTTGAACAAAAATTTTTTCAACATAATTTATTAAATGGGTTTAGATTTATTGATGATTTAATTATTTTTGATTATAATGATTTTGATTTAATTAAAGATTCATATCCTAAAGAACTAAATTTATTAAAGAGTAATTCAGATGAATTTTTAGATCTTGATATTAAACTTCATAACCAAAAAATTTTCATCGGATTATAGGATAAAAGAAGAGATTTTAAGTTTAATTTAATTCCAACTGATACTTTAAGAATATTTTGATTGGTTAAATTATTAGGTTTAAATTTATTTGTAATAATAAAGCAGATTTTCTTTCAGCTATCTGGAATTTCAAGATTACATTAGAGATTAATAACACAGGTCTGCGATGAAAAAAATACAAGGGGTCTGACAGCTGAACTTAATGTATTGTTTGGTGCTGAAATGGAAAAGGATAATGAAAAATGTCCATCACGTCGCGTTTTTTAGAAAAATTCAATTTTACTGGAATTTTTATGAACATTTACCATAAAAAAATTTTGTTTTTGAATTTCTTCCCTTCTTGACTGACCAGCACTCTACTTTGGTCGAATCTACAAAAGTACCCCTCTATTACTACTTTTTGTCACCGTCCCTCTCTCTGCAACAATCTCTCTCTACCAACAGCGTCGCGAGAATCCTTATCTATGCCGGTTTACATCAGCCCTCCTCTCAGGTCTCTTAATGATCTGACTAGAGATCTTGGCCTTTCGAAAGAGGCAACTGAATTGTTAGGCTCCAGACTGAAAGAAGAAACTTATTGGCCAAAGGGATATCTTTTTATTGGTACAAGAAGTGTGAAAAGAAATTTCTTAAGTACTTTAATGAAGAGGAGAACTTGGTCTATTGTTCTTATGTTCCTGGATTGATGAGCAAATTTAATGTCATCTACAATAAAGATGAGTGGAGTCTGTTTATAGATTCATCAAAAAGAAGCCTCAAAGCTGTTCTTCTTCATCATAGGAGCCGGTATGCATCAGTACCAGTTGAACACTCAGTATATTTAAAAGAAAGCTACGAAAACCTGGCTCTCGTCTTGAACAAAATAAAATATATCCACCACAGTTGGACCATTTGCGGTGATTTGAAAATTATCTGTATACTTCTTGGTCAACAAGGGTAATTTATATAGTACCCATGTTTCATTTGTGAGTGGGACAGCCGTGACAAGACTCAACATTGGGTCAAAAAAGAATGGCCGAAGAGACAAAATCTTGACCCAGGCACCCAGGGCCGTTTTATCCATTAGGCACT
>NC_092210.1:590372-674346 GCF_043381705.1 Parasteatoda tepidariorum
TTGGCCCATCCTTAAAAACGGCTCTGGTTGTATTGTATTGTTCATAGACAACATTTTTAATGTAATCGTTGAATTTTCACTTCGTGCAATTGAATTTTCACTTCGGCTGAACGTTTCCTTAAATTTCTTCTCATACAGAACCACAAAGGGGAAGAACTAGCCACCGAGAATTGAAATTAATTAAAAACTGTCTTCGTTCAACTAAAACCGTTTAAATTCATTGGCCATAATGGCAATTGAAAATGATGTATTGGAAAAGGTTAACTTTCAGGATGTCTTGAACGATTTTGTAACAAAAAAAGTTAGAAGAGTTAATATTTAAGCTTATTGTATGATTTTTTTTTAAATGCATATATTAATTACTTATATTCTTTTCGTTTGATTCAATATTTTTATTGAATAATGTAATAATATACTATATATAATATACTGTGATATATAATAATTAGGAAGTTAGAAGACGGTAGGGGAGGGGGCCCGAGACGAGCATTGCCTAGGGGCCGCTACATGCATAAGCCGGCCCTGCAGGCACCAAGAACGTTATTCGAAACAGCTTAGTTGATCCGAAAAAAGTATTGTTCATATAAAATTAGGTGTAATAAAGCAGTTTGTCAAGGCTGTTCCAAAAGATGGCAAATTGTTTCAAATACCTGTGCAAAAAGCTTCCAGGTTTATCCCAAGCTAAGTTGAAAGAAGGAATATTTGTTGGTCCAGATATCCGCAAACTCATGAAGAATAAAGAATTTGGGACTAACTTGACAGAAACGAAAAAAGAAGCTTGGGTTGCTTTCAAAGATGTCGTCAGTAAATTTCTGGGCAATTACAAGGATCATGATTATAAGGAAATTGTTATAAAAATGCTGGACAAATTTAAAACGTTGGGTAATAGGATTTTAGTAAAAACATTAATATAGATTTTATAAAAAATCCTGAAGTGATTGGGAAAAATGAAGGTCATTCTCGAAATCAGCACATCAAATAACTTATAAATCAACAATAACTTCTCTTGTATTTTTCAAAAAGTTCAATTTCGCAGGCTTGTGTAATTTTCCTTTTAATTATGATATTTTGATTCAAAATATTTTAAAGACGTTCAAATAATTCGGCCGATATTGAAGCCCGCATAAGTAGGCATATGCTGTGAAATTCAGGATTTTTTGTTCCTGAAGCATGTAGATGGCAGCCCTTTTTTAGAATTTTTACTCAGTGAATGTTTTTTGCTTTATTTTTCCAAGATTTTCACAAGGGGTCAGCACTTGATTTATTTAAGTTTTCTTAATGATTTGGCAATTTATATTTTATTTTGATTTGGTTATTCTAACTGAAACTTTATTTTTCTTATATGTAGGCGTTTCACTATTAAGTCTATGTACTTTTAAATTGCGTTCGATTGTCATTAATTTTTAATTGCATTTACATTTCAACTTTTCTAATATTCGACAGTTTTGTGTGTTGTCAGGCAGTGTGTCCAAGTGCTGTCTTGCTAACTCACATATCTTGAAATTCTCTTCGTTTTCTGCTACAATTGTATTTCTAACTTTCTAAATTAAAATAAGACGAATTTTGTTTTAGAGCTTTTCCATTTTGATTTATTATTTTAAAATTTATTTACTTATTTTGTCTTTTTCTGAACTTATGTAAATCAGTTTCATTCTTTGATCAGATCTTCACATTTTCAATATGACCTCAAATATGCCAATTAATTAGTTCGGACGATTTTTTAAATTGCGAAATCAGACGCTTCTCTTTATAAACATACCTTTTTCTCGACGGATTCAGATTTCTTAATCCAGAAATATAGTAGGTAGCCGCAATCTGGGAAATATGGTCTCTATAGTTTGGTCAAGAGAGCAGTTCAAAATTTTGACCTTTTAATAGTAATTTTACTTTTTGCGTATTTTGCTATCTCCAGAAATTCTTAAGCGAAAAGAAAATCGCATTTTAAAAATTCGATTTTACAAGACAGATTTATTCGACAGATTTCACAATAATTTAGTAATAATGAATATTTATTAAAATTTATTTTTTACATAGAATTATCTTAGGATAAATGAATTTTATAATTGTGTGCAAAAACTTTTCAATTCACTTTAAAAGTTCTCGAAATATGCAAAAAGTAAAATTAACTTTAAAGGGTTCAAACTTCAGATTGCTCATCTGAAACTATTGGGTCCTTATTTCCTAAATTGTGGCTACTCCTTTTTATTTTGGC
Source organism: Parasteatoda tepidariorum (assembly GCF_043381705.1). Classification (NCBI taxonomy): domain Eukaryota; kingdom Metazoa; phylum Arthropoda; class Arachnida; order Araneae; family Theridiidae; genus Parasteatoda; species Parasteatoda tepidariorum. The sequence continues at coordinate 592,585 of NC_092210.1, forward strand.
AGTCAGAAATCTGAATTCGTTGTGACAAAAAATATGTTTATTCAAAGAAAGCATGTTTTTGTGTCTGATTTCGTAACTTAAAATATCGTGTGCACTAATTAATTAATACATTTGAGGTCATCCTCTCCAACCATTAAGAAAGAGTCCTGGACGTTAAGATCCAAGCTTTAGACCAAAAGTTATTCAGGTTGGTTTGTTTTTTATTTTGCTCACTGTATACTGGAAGCCACAAATTAGTTAAACTCTTACCAATGGTTATTGCTTTACATTTTACTTTGTTGCACAAAAAACTATACGACTTAAAAATTAAGATTGTGTGTAAAAAATTATACAGGGATTATGATGGAATAAAAAAAATTAACATTTGATAATTAGTTTGAAAATTTTTAATGCCGGAAAAGCTGTTCTTATTTATGAAATTGAAACTAGTTTTTATTTTGAAATTCCCATTCGAAAATTATTGGAATTTTAAGTACTTTTTTTTTTGCCGTTTGTACTTGTTTTAACACTGACTAATTTATCCATTATTGTAGCAAAAATTTATTCATTTTTCTTGAGATCCCTGTTTTATAAGCTCTTGCTTGAGTTGATTTCGAATGTAACAAAAGAAAAATATTACATTTTGTCAAATATAAATCTTAACATTCATGTTGTAATTTTTAAAATAGAACAAACTTATTTCAAATGAGAGATTGACAGTTTCCAATTTGAACTGTTACAATTTTACTTTTAGTGAGTAAAATTACTTTTAATTAATTTTTTTATTGTATCACACATTCTGTATTTAAAAAAATTTTTCAAGTTTAGTTGATTATTTTTTAAATATAAGTACAGTAGAGTCCTGATTATCCGAGTTTCCGCTTTAATCGAGCAACAATCAAATATTTTTTCTAGTTCATTTTTAAACTACCGCTGCAGGAAATTCTGAATTTTATCTTCCGAACACTCAGGAAAACAATCTGACGTACAACACGAGATTACCGATGAAATAATCGTTAATATCGTCAATAATAAAAATGAATCTAGCGAAGATGATGAAGACTGACGATGAAAGTCAACGTACAAAAATCTCTCAAATAGATGAACTAAAGGCTATCGAAAGTGCTGTTGAATATATATAAAACAACAAGAAGAGACGACACCAGCCTTCCTATTATCCCTAAAAAAAATGGCGAAGCATTGCAACTGAAAAGTGCCAAAGTAATGTAAAACAAAAAACGATTAAGGACTTTTTTAAGTAAAAACTCATTAATTCTCATAAAGTATGCTCTTTTGTAGTAAGTATTGGTGGAATTTATTTGGATAATGCAGACAGGTTAGCAACAATGGTCAATCAGCTTCAGGTAGCATTGATTGGTAAATCTAGTGCTGAAAACACACAATATGTAGTAGTTGAAATGATGAAATGCCATCATCATCATAGTTGGCCAGACAGACCAACGTGGGCCAGTGCCTTCCTCTGAAAATTTCTCCATAGCGACTTTCGATTTATCCTTAATCTCCAATTCTTTTCATTAATTGCAAGAAAATCAGACTCCACCGAATCAGCCTATCTTAACTGCGGCTTCTCCGCTTTCTTGTTCCAGTGGGTCTAAAAAGCAATATACATTTTATTGTATTGTCATCACTCGTTCAAATTAAGAGGGCCATCCAATTCATTCTGCTTATTTTTATGTATTTAATAATATTATGTTTATAAATCTTGTGCAGTTCAAAGTTAAATCTCCTTCTCCAGTTATTGTTTTAATTTACACCACCAAATATCTTTCTCTCAAATATTGTGATACAATTTTCATGCAGTTTGCCATTGTCCAAGATTCAGAAGCAAATGTCAAGACCGGCCTGACAAGAGTTTTGCAAATTAAGAACTTTTTTTTTCCAGAAAGAGACCTAGATTTAATAAAACTTCTCAGCCCATAGACAGCCATATGGTCAGATTTTATTTTGAGCTTGCCAGATAGAGTCAGTTTCTTTAAATTATTTCAGGAGACATATCAGTAATAAAATTGATCCTAAATAAGTTGAACTCCTTACTGTTTCAAAAGAATCTAGTTCAAGATAGGGGTTTGGGACTCTGTTTTTGGAAATGTACAACCTGAATAATTTTCGTTGTAAAATGTTGAAGTTTTAAATTTTTTTTTTTTTTTTTTTTTTTATAAAATCTTTCAGATATTTAAAAATAAAATCTAATGTTAAACGTAATTTTATCCTTCGTCCTAATTCACTTCATTTTTCTACTTTTTAGCTTCTTTTTCCTTCAAAAAATTTATTTAAAAAATATTAAATAGTGAGTTTTTGCGAAAATTTCTTTAATTTTTAAGATTGATCTCTTAGAATGCTGACTTTGTTTTCTTGCTGCCGAATTTTTAATTTTGGGTTGTGATTCTTAAGTACAAGTAACTATAAATACTCTGGTGATAATTGGCTAGTATCAAATAAAAGTTGTAATTTTCAAGTTAATAATTTTGTTGTAATTTTCAAGTGTAAGGAATTAATTGAGAGCATTTTAAAAACTGTCATCAACTTTCGGTTGAACCAATCAAATAATCATTTCCGCATTCAAGTATGATTCCGCTGGGGAGCAAATTTTGTTGCGTTGTTATACTTGATCTTGCCTAATTCGGGATCTAAAATTAGTTTTGCTTCTACAACTACTGATTTTTTTAAAAAAAAAAAAAAAAAAAAAAAAAGGACGTATTTCAGTCCTTATTTAGTCCAAAGATACAACTTTAAAAACGTTGTAGATAACAGGAGTCGCGTAACTATTGCAGCAAACTTCTAAGTGAGTTAAAAGTACATCAAGTTACAGGTTTCAAATTTCATTGCATAGGAATCTATGCTTGGAAATGTACGAGACTAGAGACGCTTTCCTTATTATGACATGCTCAAAAGAAGCAACAGTTCATTATGGATGGTGTTTTCAATAGGAATGTAAACAATAACAATCTCGAGCTCGGCACCTACTCTAGTTCAGGTTAAAAAGTTTGCAGCTGCTTACTACATGTTATTCTGATAGGCGATGTTTTCAAACGGATAATTTTGTTTTCAATAAAAGAAATAAATTGGATAATTTCTGAGCTCAAATCTGCCGTATTTCATAAGATATTAATGTTATTATGCAATTCTGGGGAGTTTGGAGTGAAAATTTGTTTTAGTTATTTTGTTATTTATTATTAAAAAAGGTGACATGGTTGCTAGATTTTGAATATCTCGCTTTTTTGGCAGTCTTGATTTGGCCTCTTTCCATTTGTTTATTACTGTTTGCTCGTGTTGCAAGCTGTGCACCATCTTACGTTGGTGTTAACACTTTTAGTATTGTAAACACAAGTATTGTTAGCATTGTAAACACAAGTAATAAGTAATCAAATACATTGTTTGCAAGAATCTCAAAACACAATGATGCCAAATGCCTTTAACATACAACTGAAACAGTAACCCGGAAATTTAGGCAGTCCCGAGCTTGCAGCGTTCCCTAGTGTAGAAAACCCCATCTATAGAGTAATGACGGCTTTGGTCTCTGACAGAGCCGTGGTGGCTCAGGGGATAGAGCTTTCGCCTTCCAATGAGGTGAACCGAGCTCAAATCGCAGTGATAGCTGGATGATACGAATTTCGCACAGGGCTCACACCGACCATAGTGCTGCCGTAAATTACCTACAGTGGTAGGCGGATCATTGCTTAGAGTCCCCTAGCCGTCAGGCTAACCGTGGATGGTTTTCGTTGTTTTCTTCTCCATGTAACGCAAATGCGGGTTAGTTCCATCAAAAAGTCCTCCGCGAAGGCAAATTTCCCCCAATGCTCGATCCAGGAATTCTCTTGTCTTCTCGATTGGGTTCAAAATTGCAAGGCTACGGTGTTGAACATTAGCAGTTGTAAACCCAAAGAACTTGGTCGACTGCTCAATGACGGTTATAATATAAAAATAAAAAGTCAACACTCCGAAAAAATGCAGTTTCTATGGATTTGGAAGTCTAGAAAAAAATGTCTTTAAAATGACAAAGCTCCCAACTGAGCAATTTCCTCTTTTTTAAAAAGAGGTTTGTACTAAATTGCGGAGTCTTATTTATTAAAGAAATAAGTAGTCAGAAGCGCATCGCTAGAATCAGAATTAATATGTCTAATCATTAAAGTTTAGTAATATGAAAGACTGATCTCTCGATCAAAAAAGAGTAGTATGGTTTGATATTCTATGTCAAATAATTAGATAGAAGTTTCCCAAACTCTCCACATCTTAAATCCTTTCTTAGTTCCAAGTTTATTATGGATTTCAGTATGAAATCTATTAAAGGATTTGCTGCCGATGCAGCTACTGCTTTTAGTCGAGCAGTTCAAGTATGTATACAATAAAAAATATTTTTAAATTTCTAATGAGATTTCTTAATTTTTGACTATTAAACAGGATCGTTTATTTCAAAGATCTTATACTTTAATTATTAAAGAAAATATTTTTCGTCATTGGGCTATTACGATGACTGAAATACATTTCTTTCATGATGATAAATGTTTCCTAAGTATACAAACTTTTTTTTCAAATCTCTTTTCTCTGTATGTGTACTGATCAATAGTCAATTCATCCCCTCTTGTTGTTATTACACGTAAATTTCTTCTTTATTTTCTATTTTATTTAATTATAACTCATGCATCTTAGTAAATTTGAGGTTTTTCTTCTTTTAAACTGCCTTCATGCTTAGATTTCAGATTAGATTGCGAAGTTTTGGTGATAATCAGGAAGTGGTACGTGAGAAACTAAAAAAAGTGATAACAAATAAATAAAAGAACATCACAGAAGGGACAAAGGCTATCCATGATAATTCTTTTGTAAGTACCAACACCAGGCAGTGAAATCTTGATGATTTTAGTAGACATGAACTGGTACTGATATGAGAAAATTCCCTAGAGAAAACAAAATTATTGTGCATATGGAATGACAAAATTTACGAATTAATCAAATCATTTAATTTATAACATATTTAATGAGTTTTGCATGTGTGAAAAAATTAATTTGAAAGTTGCTATCTTTTATTTTTATGCTAATTTGCGTCTTAATACCATTTCTATTAGGACATTTTCTTGTTTAAAGCAAAAAGGCAACAAGAATAAAGCACAAATAAAAGTAAATAAATAGACATAATATAGTTTCAGTTCTATAAACAAGAATCTTCCTCAGTGTCGAAACGTCAAATGAAGGTAGAGAAGTAAAGAGACAAACAAAAGTCAGGTCGTTTAACCTTAGAGGAAATATTAGGGTAGAGATAGCTAACAGGGCTCTGAAAAGTTGTTCAAAAGTGAACTGGTAAAGGGGTTACCTTACCAAAAAATTCATAGTTGGCGGTTGCATCATACAGGAATATTTTGTCACTATTATGGCTGTTGGTCTCAAAATTGTAGCAGCTTAGCATTTATGATCCCTCAACGGGCTATTGTGGAAATGCTTTACTTTAGGAATTGTTAGTACTACATATTTATTTCATTTTTCCCCCTAAAAAATATTGAGTTAAATTTTTAAAACATGTTTTCCTTACATATATACATCAATTGGTCATATACAGGGTATCTGCTCACCTGGAAAGTCATGAGAAATTATGGAAAGTCATAATTTTCAGTATTGAACAAAATTTGTCATGAAATGTTATGATTTTAGCTGTTTTTTTAAAAAAATCATGGAAATCTAATTTTTAACGCCTTAGAATTTACCCCCCCCCCATTTCATGGTGTCCCGAATATCTGAATTTGTAACAAAATCTCCACTCACGGTCATATTTTATTAAAATATAAAATGTTTTTATCATGTTCTGTAAAAATTATGGTGTTCTTTAAAAAAATGAAAGGAAAAAACATCATTTTTAGAGCGAATTATCTTTTAAACTTCTGTGATTTCAGAATTTTTGTTATTATTTTTTTAATTTTATTTTATCAATTGAAAATTCTAGCTGAAGCAAGCCAGTCATTGGCTAATTTAATTTTATTTCGAAATGAGAACAAGAAAATCAGGAGTATTTCTTTTCTTTCTGATGAACAAAAAAAGTATCTTTAGAATATAGTTCTGCACAAATAAAATAAGATATAATTATTTGCTTTTGTATTTTTTTAGCTATTTTATTGCTTCAACTCTTTCTTTACTCTGTTTTTTAAATTTAAAATCTATAAATATGAAGATGCAGAGTATAACAGTTTTGGTTATACCTATCATTTCAATTAATGTTATTATAATGCTTTTTTAAATTTATTGTTGCATTTTTGTGGAGAAAATGGTAACTTTGTTAAGTCATGAAAAATTCTTGGAATTTGTCATGGGAAGTCATAAAAAGTAATGAATTTGAAAATCTAAACTGTAGTAGATACCCTGCATATAAATAACTCTGATTATAATTAATTTTAATCAATGCATAAAATTTTATTGAGATTACGTATAGCAATAAAAAAATAATAAATAGCAGAACAACTAAATTAGCAATTTTTTATCTAAATATATATATACATAAATAATATATATCTATGTCCATCCCTACTCAGGTATACAATTCATCTTTTGCTTAACTTCTTTATGGTTTTAGTTTTATTCTCTGATATTTATTGGTACTATTATTCTGATATTTATTTATTATTTATCTGATTGTATTATCTGATTATTTTTCTGACAAAAACAAAATATTTCGTTTCATTTTTAAAACAAATATTAATATTGATACATGTTTTACAATTTGGGATCCTAATTTGCTTGTTATGCAATAATAATTTATTTTAACCAATTCATAAGTTTAAAATTTTAGTGAGTTACCCTAAAATGATAAAAGTATTTAAACTAAATTAACAAATTTTAGTTTTGTTATTTGTCTCTTGATTTAAATTAGAATTACAAAATTCCACATAAGAATAATATGTACCTAGCTGTTTGACATATTGATAGTTCGTGACTTAATTAACATTTAATATAATTTTTTTTTATAATCAAAAAGAGAAATATTCCTTTTTATGTTCAAAAGTGAAAATAAAATGTATATAATAATAATAAATAGCTACACCTTTGACAACTTATTTTTAAGAAAATACAGTCATGCCAATTAAGTTTTAATTAGTTAATATTTTTCTGAATAATAATTGTAAAAATTTCCTGAATAAATATTAATATTCAAGCAATTGTTCCTATATAATAAAATAATTTTCTAAGTAATAAAAAATTAATATTCCTCAGCTTATAAATTTTATTTAATGAGGAAATTTATTAAAAGATGATTTTATTTTTGATCCAAAAATTTATTAATTGTATTAAAATACAAATTAGAATATCTAATTAAATTCACTTGAAATTGCTTCAAAAAATTCATTTCCACCAAGCATCAATATAAATTACAGAGTAAAAATAAGAAGAGATTTGTTTACAAAATATTGGCGTAAAAATAATGCGCCAAATTCAATGCACGTGCTTCATAAAAAAAAGCAGTATAAATATCCGAAATTTTATATCAATATGAAATTTAACTGTAATGGAATACCTATATATGTTAACTACATTATAATCTATCAATTTAAATAAATGTATAAAAAATAGTAGCTATTTTACAGGTTAAAAAACAATTAAATTCATTTTATAACCTTTCGTGCTGACATATAAATCAGAAATAAATGTTTAATAACGAGTATAAAAGAATAAAAATCTTATTTGTGAAATGTAAAATGTTCTTTTTAAAATTTTTTTCTTCATATCAGTATGTACAGCAGTAAGCGACCATTTTTAATTGAAATTTATAGTTTGAAATACAGCTCAGTAATCCATATCCATAGCAAAAGACTAGGGATAGGGTTTTCTTGACTGAAAATTGTCCGTGAATCACATGACAAAGTTCTCTCTGTGTAAATCACACCTCTAAGGGTTTAATCAATAAGAACAACGAAGTAAGGGGTTTGAACAATGAAGCCCTGTGGCAGAATTTGTTCTAGCTATCTGCGACAAAACTCTCTAGCACTAATATCTTTCTGCAAGATACTTTCAATAATAACAAACATATATGTTATATGAATAATAACCAACAACCAACATATATGTTACTAATTTAAAATAACAAAAGTGCTGTGTTTACTTAAAGAAAACTATATTACTAGAATTTTTTTTTCAATTGAACATGTAATAATTTTTTATTCTACTATTATGGGTGATATTCTCGGATTTTGTTGGGGGGAGGGGATACGCACAAATTATTTCCTTCTTCGCATTTTGTAAATAATCATCACAGTAAAAAATAGAATTAAAAATCATGAAATCCATATAAGTAATTGCCGAAAAAAAAGATCGACAACGAAGTCACGCCAATCGGACTCCTCAAATGCGTGTTTTGTTTCAAGATTAGGTTGTTCTAATAAATAATATTGTATAAAAAACATTGGGCTTAAAAGCTATGGAGAAATCAATAGCAATAACTGCTAAAAATTCAATAGAATCATTACCTTTAAAAGTAAATACTCAAATGCACAATTCGAATTTTACATATTGTTTGAAATGTGTCGGGATATTTAAAAACCGTGTGAAAATCAATATCAATAACTGCCAAAAATTCAATCGAAACATTACTTTGATTTACGATACTATTGGCGTATATTGAGCTCGTCAAAAAGTGATTATCTAAATGTATCATTAAAATATTACATGTAAAATTTTGTAGAAAAAAAAAGTAATTTTTTTACTTTTCAAAAGAAAAGTCTTTCTGCAAGAACTCTCTAATGTTCTGGGACAATGTCGCCGTGTCGCTGCGATTCTGCCTCGGGGATCCTCATTATTAAAAGTTAAAGCATTTCTCCTGGAAATGGAGTTTATCACTCAGAACTAAAGTACGATCAGAAGATCCATTAATTTTAATTTCATTGTAGATGCAACGTCTCATTTAAATCAGCTTAATATTAAACTACAGGGACTATCGCCGTAAATTGAACACGTCAAAAAGTGATTACCTAAATGCATGATTCAATTATTACGTGTAAACTTCTGAAGAAAAGTAATTATTTTCACTTTTCAAAAGAAAAATCTTTCTGCAAGAACTCTATAACATTCTGCGACAATGTGCGATTCTATAACATGCTGCGATTCTGTCACGGGGCAATGAAGTAAGGGGGATCACGGGTCTGTCTAGGCCAAATTTACTACCGCTTAGCGGTACCTTCACAAATTCAACTTTCACAAAATACCTTTTCTTAAAATTTTATTTTTGTATCCTGTAAGAAGCGATAAATTCATATTTTTACCAGATTTTTGTGTTGATTTTTTAATATCACAAATTATGCCTAAATAAGGTACCTCTTAAATAGGTACCTCTCAGAAAAACCTAGACAGACCCCTGAGGAGGTAAGAGACAGGTGTTTCTTACCTACCCCTTACAGGTTTTGGCTGGAATCCCAGGATTTAACAGATTAAATAGTAATTGTAAAAATTTATTAAAATGCAATATAAAAAGTTTTATATTTTGATAAAGTTTTTGCAGGTTTCAGCAATTCAAAATTTCATCAACTTTCATCAAACGTTCATTCTTCCCTTACCAGTATTCTCTTTTTTTTTTATTAGAGCTTTTTAGGTGAATTTTTTTCTTGAAAGTTAAAGTGATTTTTTTATTTTATTTTTATAATGCTGATTTGTAAGAGCAAAATGCGGTTTGAGATTAATTTCAAGAACACGAGACTGAAATTCTGAAATGACTGACTTGCGAAGAATTATTCAATTACCTAGATAAAAACAAGTCAAATGTGCAAAATTCAAAACATTATAAAAGTAATTCCAAAATTGTGATCATTTAAAAGAGTGTTTGCTTGAAAATAGCACTTTCTATTTTAATTTTCTAGACTTACATTTTAATTAAATAAGGCGTGATTATCCAAAAATATATGTTGTTGTATATGTTATCTGAAATTTTTTTAATTGATGTTGATATACACTCTAGATATTTAGCTAAAAAGAAATATCTGTTAATAACATTTCAATTGTAGCTTTTCTAATAAATTGGTAGCAACATATTTTGTTCTTATTGCATAAAAATTGTTCAGTTGTTGATTTTCCTTTAAAATGTACATTTTTTTTTAAGTATACTGAAGAGAAACTTGGTACATCAGAAAAAACTGAACTTGATGCTCATTATGATGGACTGGCTTTACGTGCTGATAGAACAAAACATTGGACTGAAAGACTTGTATCAAGAACTGATGCAGTTCTTCAACCCAATCCAAGTATTTGTTTAAAATTAATAAGAATGTCTGTGTTTAAATCGCTATTCTAGAATTAGAGAGAAAGGATATTAGTGAAGCTTTATTAAATTTAGGAACTTGATTTAGGTTTAAGTTTAACTTAAGCTTTAGAAAGCATCAGGATAACAAAAAAATGCTTACAAAACACATTTTCTCATTAAAATTTGTCTTTTTTTAGAACTTACAGAAAAAGACATGCAGTTAATCATAACATGTCTTTGAACTTTCTTAAATTTTTATGCTTCTATGGAACGTTACTTGGTAGCAGTGGCATACGCAAGGGAGGGGTTTAGGGGTTTAAACACCCCCCTTGAGATTAGACAAAAATAAAAATTTTAGTAGAAATTATGCGAGCTATTATTTTTTAAGGCTATATATTTTTATCTGCCTTATGCCTAATTTTTTTTTCTCACGGTATTTCTCAGAATACTGAAAAAGCATTTACCATAATAGGGTTGTACTTTTGAAACCAAATTCACGTGATACTGTTACGGACTGGTTCCTTTCTGTCCTACCAGTATAGTTTTCGAGACTGGCTGTCATTCGCGAGGTCTTTACGCGATGATTCTGGAATCCTAGACGTTCTGTCGTCTTTGAGACAATTCGAGAATTTTGGAGATGCGGTGAAAAATTATATAAAAGGGGGAACGGAGTACAGTGGAGTTAGTTAGTCAGACTAAGAGTTATCTCTGCCGCTTGTCTTTCGGAGCTTGTCGCTAAATCTGTTTTAATTTATCTCAACAAAAAGTTCATTCAATCGCCGAACCCGTCGTCGCCACTATTTCGACTAGTGAAGAAATCAGTAACAATACCATTGGAGATAAAGTGCTCGTTGAAGTTATTCATTCCAGCTCGAAACTTTGAGATCGTAGCATAGCGGATATTTCTGTGCCAATATATATATATATTTGCTGTTCTTGGATCTTTAGGATTTAACAATTTTTAACACAAGAATTTAGCAATTTTTAATTATTTTGAGAAAAAATCACGATCTGAAATTAGTGAGGTGACAGCATCTAATACCAATGTAAGTTTTTCTGTTGTACAGAAATGTGATACTTCCGTTGAAGAAAATGTTTCTAGCATAACAAAATCTGATGAATGTGAAAGTGGCCCTCAAAGTGTTACTTTCCACCCATATGACATTAAACTTTTTTCAGAAAATATTACATTATGTTCTTAAACTTAAAAAATCAAATCAAAATTTAACTAAACAATGTTGTCTAAATAAAAAGTCAAAATTGTCTAGCTGTCTAAATTAGGGAAATAATAGTGCTTTATTACTGACTCGAATTTCTTTTAGTAGTTTCAGAAAATTATGAACACCCCCCTTGAAAAAATTCTGCGTACGCCACTGCTTGGTAGAGATGAGTTCAGACTGGCTTTTGGAAATTGAAGAGTTTCATTCTGAGCCTGAGATATGCACCTGATAAAGGCCTAATTTTACTTTCTTGCCACTTGGCCTTTGGTGTTTAAACGAGGTGTTTTTTTATTACTGTTTTTTAAATCCCAAAATTTTTTGTACTTAATTATTACGACATAATTTGTTATATTGTGTGCATCATTGACGAGGTATCCTCAAGAAAAATCATGACGACTTAAAACTATCTTTAATAATCCAAAAATAACACATAAGTATCACAAAACAACATGAGCGAATAGGTAACGGAAGAATAGAAACGGATATCAATTAGTTAAGTCTTTATATACTCTCTGTGGATCGGGAATCAGCACTGCTGTTTTGCAACTAAAGACTGTCGTCATGAATTCGTTAGTGATGATGGAAAGTGGAGTCGGCTGATATCGCAACATAATGAATTATTCCTGCATTTATTTATCATTTTTTGTTTCAACGATATCACTGTTTTTTCAATCGACTTTTTTTAAACAGTTATTGCTGCTAATATTCACATGGTTTTTTAAAACAATATTTTTAACATGGTGCTTAGCGTTTTTAAGAAGGGCTTATTTTAAATTTTTGCTTTTGAAAGTCCTTAAAGGCACTTTTTTTCATTTAGTGTTTTTAAAAAGTACTTAATTTTTCCTTTTCCACTATGAGATATATTTTTTTTACCATATCGATTTTCACCGCGAATCTTGCAAAAAGTGGGGCTTTCACTTTGTTCCATCCAAAATTTTCACAATTCATTCAACCAAAATCCATTTCGCGTACCGTCCGCCTGTAACGTATGAAAGCACTAATCATTTTTCATGCTCTATGAAATTCTTCCAGGTCTGCATGTGTGTATACTTTTTTTTTAGTTTGCGTTGATTTGCTAAGTGCAAAAAGGAAGAATATGTATATTGATAATATATAATTTTTTTATGTGTTGTTAAGAAAAAAATTTATTAGGTGAAATATTTTTTTCTTTCTCTCTTTTAATTTTGTAAAAGTAACTTTTGTAAGTACAAATGACAGTCTTTTAAATATCTGTACAAAATGTACAAAGAGAAATATGTACAAAAAGAAAAAAAAAAGTACTAAAAGAATTCCTATAATTTCCTTCTCCTGCAATTTCTGAAAGTTTTTTTTAAGTATTGTACTTAAATTATTGTACTTGAAAGTGATATATGATCAGTTTTCTAACCTTTTCTTCTCTAGCTTACAAAATTAATGTGCCCTAAGCTCCAAATAATTCTTATTTGGTTTGGGTTTTTGTGTTTATATTTTTTTAAAATAAAATAAATTTATTTATTTTTTTATTAATAGAAAGAAAATATATTTTTAAAAATGTTGTTTCTCTTTTTATATATTATTTTTGGAAAAAAAAATTGAAAGCATTTTGTCTTTTCTAGATACCCGTGTAGAAGATTACTTTTTTGAGAAACTTGATAAGCGAAGAGAGCATCCATCAAATTTAGATTTACTGGGACAAGATATGATTGATGCTGGTGCTGATTTAGGATCCGGAACCCCTTATGGTAAAAACTTTTCTGAAAAATACATTTTGTTTCAAGAAAACACTATATGCAGGGATCTGTCCAGGGTAAATTTACTAGCATTTAGCAGTACCTTCACAAATTCCACTTTGGGAAAAACGGTAGTTTCACAAAATATTTTTAAAAAGGAAAGTTTTCATACAAACCCTGTTCTCGTTGCAATCTATGGAAAAGAGGAGTTTTTCTGCCAGCTGTCTTTTATGAAAAGGTAGCACATATTTAGTCAGATAGTGCAATGTGGTAAGCCTAACAGGTCGCTTACACCATATCAAAGTGAGCTTTTTTTGCTGAGTTTTTTAAAATGAAAGGATGAGGTTCTCCCTCTATAAACTGTACAGGAAGTCGAAATTCAAACATTATTTTAAACATTTGAACATTATCTTAAACACTATTGTAAATTTATTTGAACAGACATTTATATGAAAATTTTTTTCTCTGTGAAACTTTTTTCTGTATGACCTAGTCGAAAATATTCTCATAATAAAAATGACTTTTTACTGTTAAATGCATGTTTTTATTAAATTCGAATTGAAATTTAGCTACGGACAGTGATTTTAAATTTGGATACAATTTTGAGGCCAAAGTTTTACAATAGCAAAATTATTTTTGAATATGTGAGGAAAAATATATAGAAACTTACCGATCATAAATGAATTTTATTTGTAGTGACAATTTTTAAAAATATTTTCTTACTTTACATATTTATGTGATGGTTTTTTAACATAATTTTTAATTTCCACTAATCATGTCACAAATATCAGCTGTTCCTTTTTTACTCAAGTTTTTCCAACAATTAAAACTAGTATAGTTACCCCAATATAGTTCATACAAGAGCACTGTAATTGTTTCCTCTTAATATATTGTGTATAATACGTACAAGGAAAACACAGGGGATTTTTTTTTCTAGATTTGAGTTGTAGCCCTGTGTAAAATTTAATGCTCAAACTATTCCTTTTCATGTCTTGAAATGTGTGAGTGATTCTGCTTATGGAAAATAGCAAGTCAAATACTCCAAGAAGGTACACGAATAATTAGCTATGTTCCCTAGGATGTCTAATTTTGAAGCATTAAAAAAAGCCCAACTGTTGATTTATGCAAGCAAAATTATAGCCAAACTTTAAATATATAATTTTAAAAATTCTTTTTTATTTATAGCTGAACAAGACAGTTATAGTTAGTTATAGAAAGCTGTAGAAAGAATGAGATAATTCTAAGTACAAACAATATCATTATTTTTCCTTGATTCCTTGATTTTCCCTTGGCAAACCTAATTAAAATTCTTGATCATTCAAATGTAACCCTTTTTGTTTTGCAATTCTTTGTTTTGTCTATCAGTTGGTAGATTAATTATAAATGTGAATAATAGTAGACAGATGAAGAGGTAGAGAATTCATCTTTAAAGTGGGATCCGCTTTTAGTAAATAGAGACCCAAAAATATGGAAGTCCTAGACAATAAGGCCCATAGTTTTCAAAATCTGGCACAATCAATTGCTCTCTATGTAAGTATTTAATTTACGAATGTTTGATCATATTTTCTGTTTAGGAAAATAATTTAATTTATAAATATTAAATTATTATTCTACTTATTCGGTAATAGTTAGTGTAGTGTATCTACCACTACAAAAATGTAATTCCAATTCACTAGTATATAAGACATGTTAACACGATTTTATGTTACTTTTCATAGATACTTTTGGGGGTACTTTTCATAGATGAAGGTTGACATTGTCGATATTTCTCCCCACATTGTTGACCTTCTGACGTGATGTGAACACGCCTACCTAGGCAGAAATGCTCACTAGATTTGAACTCTCCTACTTCAATGGATGGTCCACATTGAACACTTGAGTTGCTACTTGTCACTGCGACATAGTCCTCCTTGCGCCGTTGCTACTCTGTCTCGATCACAGACAATGTCGGCCTGTATACACTCGACTGCTAAAGACAACACAGGAACGACCACGGCCGTGAACTTTACAGCTCTCACGATCAGCACTCAAAAGTACGGTGATCTTAATACAGCTCTCCCAGCTTCTCACAAAACAGCAATGAATCATCTAGTGGTATCCGTTCATCGAATTCTATCACATGTATAATTCTGGTGGGGTAGGACTGTAATGTATCTACCAGTACAAAAATGTAATTCCAATTCAGTAGTATATAAGACGTGTTAACTAGATTCTATTTTGGGGTACCTTTTCATAGACGAAGATTGACATTGTTGATATCTACTCTCCCCACAGTTTGCTCTAAACAAATATGCATAGGTAGTGTGAAAATAGTAAATAAGATTTTATACTCTTCCACACTTTAACAACTAGCATTAAAACTCTAACAATGACATCTTATAATCTTATAATGACATATGTTACTCAATATGTTGTCCTTGTTTTATGTTGTGTTTAGAGTTGATAGTATTATTATAATTATTTAAAAAAAAAAATGTAATTTCAGCATTTTCTTATCTATGCTAAAAGTTGCAGAGGGGATGTAACAAAAAAAAATTATGACTCAGGGATGTGTATTCTACATCAAGAAAAATAGCAAAATAGTGCTTGAGCAGATTTATGTTTGCAAAATTAAACCAAATTTTTAAAAAAATAAAATATATATATTGTTGTTTTTACATAATGACATTTGATCAGCTCTAATTAAAAGCTATGGATACAAATGTAACTTTTCCTTTATTTGGAAACTCTTTGTTTTGTCTTGCAATAAATAAGATCATTATAAATTTGTAATTAGGGCCAGGATACCCTGGTTGGTAGGGCACTGGGCCCGTGTCCAAGAGGTCGTGGGTTCAATCTCTGCCGGCCGAAGACTCTCTGTGTAGTAAATGGTGACTGATGCATGTTAAATCTATCGAGTCGCAAAGTCCTCCATGTTCCCATAACAAATCAATATCTCTGAGGGTACTGATCCAGGAGTTTCCTTGTCTTCTGGTCTGGTTCAAAATTACAAGGCTACAGAGTTGAACATTAGTAGTTGTCAATCCAAAATTGGGTCGGCTGTTCAATGACGGATATTAAAAAAACGAAAAAACATTTTAATTAAAGAGGTGGAGAATTCATCTGCTTTACATCACAAATCATTTTTTATTTTATTCATTTTTTTTTTAATTTTAAAAACTTGCTTTTCTCTAGTTTTTTTTTTTTGCGTCTGGAGTATCATTATTTCACATAGAATTTTTTAATTTTTGAAAATGTAAAATGTTGCTAGTTATTTGTGTTATTTTTAATTTGAGCCCATTTTAGTAGCTGCCCCCAAATTTGGAAGATTGTGTCCTAAGAACCTATAGTTTCTGAAGTCTGTCAAAATCACTGATTTTGTAATACTCTTTTTCAAATTTTCAATTGTTAATAAAATATTTCTTTTCATCCTCTCAAGTTCAAATACATTTTTTTCAACTTGTAGTGGATGACACTTGATGTGAATACAGTTTTTTTTGAAATATTAATTCATTAATTAAATAGGGATGAGTGAAAAACGAAATGGAATTTTCCGATTGGTTATGCGTTAGTCATTGTTTTAAATTTTACTATAAGCGATTCAGTTTTTCACATATTTTAAAGATAACACCAGTGATAATTTTTAACTTTTAGCTCTATTTGAACAAAACAATAGTTTATTGCCCACATTTAAATATTTAATTTTATATTCTCTGTTTCAGATAAATTCAATAAAGACCATTCACCAAATTTATACTTTTATAGTTTTCTGGTACCACACGTCTTGTTTTTTCATTCTATTAATTCCTACTCAGGGGTTTGTCCAGGCTGAATTTACTACCGTTTAGCGGTTCCTTCTCAAATTCAACTTTAGGAAAAACGGTTTCACAAAATACTTTATCTTAAAATTTTATTTTTGTGTCTCTTAAGAAACAATAAATCCACATTTTTGTGTTGGTTTTTTATATATCTTGTATATAAAAAACCATCATCTTTTTATATATCTTTTTTATACATCTTTTTTTTAAAATTCCTGCTATTAGTTCACACTCGCTCTCTATATATTTATATATCTTGTTCAAAATTTCAATTGTTAATAAAATACTTTATATTCATCCACTCAAGTTCAAATACATTTCTGTTTAAACTTGTAGTAGATGACACTTGATGTTAATAACAGTTTTTTTTCAAATATTAATTCATTCATTAAATTTAATTAATTAATATTAGTTTTTTATGGGAGAAAAAGTTGCAATTATTTAATAAAAAGTTACTAAAATAAAATTTTTCTTTGTTGACCAAAGTAGGAACTGACTTTAAATTGTCTCTTTCCTTTTTAATATTCTTTGAAATATTTTTATTGTGAAATAAATAATCATTTGCATCTGTATGAACAGGTACAGCTTTAATAAAGATTGGACAAGCTCAGCAAAGACTTGGGGCTGCAGAGAGGGAGTTTGTTCGTGCATCCATGACAACATTTGTGAGTCCACTCAAGAGGTTTTTGGAAGGGGATATGAAGACTATTGTCGTAAGTGTGTCTCTGTTTCATTTCAATCCTGACTCAATCCTTATCACTCATTCCTAATGTAAACAGAGTTCTTGCAGAAAGTTTTTTTCCTTTTAGAAAGAAAAAAATTTCGGTTTTCTTTAATGCAGTAATTATGCACGTAAAATTTGAATTGCCTATTAAAATAATCACTTTTTGTTGCGTTCATGGGTGCAGCAGGGTTCTTTCAGAAAGATATTAGAGCTAGATAGTTCTGTTGCAGAAAGCCTGAAAAAATTCTCCAACAGGTTATTAAGTTCATTTTTATCCCATCTATGGTTGCACAGTTTATTAATTTTAAAAGATTATTAATATTTAATTGTAACCGAGGATTTAAAAAAAAGAAAGAAATATATATTAATTTTGTTTATTCTTAATCAATTTTACAGATTATATTCTTATACAATTTTAAAAATTATAAAACTTTCAAGTTTTCAAACATGTATATCAAGCACATTATCATTGTGTAATGTTTCTTATTACATTTATTATTTATTATTAACATTGTGTCATCTTGACTCAATACTTCTAAAATAATACTTCTAAGTTCTTTTTTTACCCATCTATGGTTGCACAATTTATTAATTTTAAAAGATTATTAATATTTAATTGTAACCAAGGATTTAAAAAAAGAAGGAAATAGATATTAATTGTGTTTATTTTTAATCAATTTTACATATTCTATTAATATACAATTTCAAATTTTTTTAAATCTTTATATCAAATTTTTAAATCTTTATATCAAATACATTAACATTGTGTAATATTTCTTATTACATTTATTATTTATTATTTTCATTGCGTCATCTTGACTCAATGCTTCTAAAATAATACTTCCTAATTTCTTTTATTACCCATCAACAGTTGCACAATTTATTTATTTTAAAAGAATTATTAATATTTAATTGTAACCAGGGATTTAAAAAATAAAATAAAAAGAAAAAGATATTAATTGTGTATATTTTTACTCAACTAGGAGAGCTAATCCAACCCTAATGATTGGTTCGCATTAATTGCTGTTTCTTGGCAACAGTTGAAATAATTCAACTAAAGATATATGTAGTAAAAAGAACACTTGTCCAGCCACCAAATATTTCCCTTATGATACTATTAAGATCTATTAGTGAACATATATACTTTTATGACTTATATTAATTTTATGCTGATGGCAACCAAACTAATATGAAAATTATTGTGGGAAAACTGGATCCTACCATGTGAATTTTCCAACCAATAAAAAAGTACGCTGACAACAATGGAAAACTACGACACCATCAATAGATTTTTATATATACTATAGATTTTATGTATATCTAATAGATTTTATATATTATAAAAAAAACATCGCAAAAAAAAAAAAATTAAATAAATAAAAGGTATGTATCTTCAAGGATGAGATTTTTCTGCTTTTTTAGCGGATTTCCGCTTTTGTCTAACAAATTAAAGTTTTTTTTTTAAATCAAAAACTCTGATTCTCTAAAATTTTCGTTTTTTTTTAATTTTATAAATATTCTGCTTTTTCTGAAAATTAAGTGGTTAAAATAAAATAATTTTTTTCGAAGATAAACAAAAAATTCAAGCAACTTAGCTGCAAACCCTGCGCCATTTTTCTTATTTTAGTTATTTTCTCCACTTTTAAGCACAGAAAATAAGATTTTCTGCATTATTGCCCCCGGCCGCCAGATAGCTTGTACTTTCGTAATTCAGGCGTCGCTGCTTCCTGTTTATTGACAAGAAGCAAACGAAATAATAATAATAAATAAAAAAATAGCGGTGGATTTGCGGTGAAAATATTTATTTGCCAATTTTGTAAATTTTTATTAAGGTTAAACGAAAACAATACAAACAAGCCTTTTAGAAATCCCAAGCCCAGAATCTGCTAATATCTGGATCTTATTCACGCGATTTTAATATCAAACATCGATTTTCGTATTTACCTGATTTAAAAGTTGTGATTCTTATTCACGCAATTTAAATATCGTACATTGCTAATCTTATTTACGAGATTTAAAAATCCAATATCGCGATATGTATTTGTGCATTTTCAAAAATCGCGATTTTATTACCAAAGATCGATTTTCATATTTAGCTGATAAAAATTATGCATCATGATTCTTATTTACGCTATCTAAAAATGACATCATGATTTATTGTATTTTCGTACTTTTGAACTCTAATATAGAGTTTCATATTCACAAGATTTAAAATCCACGCATCAGGATTTATATTTGTTAAGTTTAAAATTAATCATCAGAATTTATATTCACATAGTTTAAAAGTCGCACTTTTTTGGTCAAATTTTTGGATATTCTGTATATATATATAAAAACACAGTTGGACCTCTATTTACCGAAGTTTTTAAATCCCGATAATAAGTTCGTTGTATGGAAAATTCACTAAATCACCTTTTGAAATACTTAAACAACACAAAACAAGTTTTAAATTCTTAAGCCCTAGACATAATTAAAATAGCAATTGATACACCTTTATCTTGTAAACTAGTATCTACTATTTATTTTATAAATATTTACCATAAAAGAAATCTGCATGGAAAGCAAGAATAGAGCAAAACATTATCCAGTGTTACACTATCACGCTACATACATTTTCAAGTAAAAAAGAAAAAGAATCTAAATTTATGTATAAAATTATAGCTGCATTTATTATAAAAGTAATTTTAAACATGGTACATTACCACATTCGTTCTTAAGTTTAACTGCTACTGATAAAATTCGTTAATTTTGTCCAAGTTTTTCGTTCGAAATGAAAACAAAAAGGGAAAGGGAATTTACTGCTTTCTTCAAAAGTTAAGTGGCTTTGAAAATCAATTCAAGATCATTTTCCCCATAAAATGCGCTAACAATTTTGAAATGTTCTGAAATATTTTGGGAAATAGGGATGGATTTTAAAGAAAAGTTCGTTAAATCGAAAATTCACTTTGCTATTTGAAAGTTATTTATGAAGAAATGTTCAAAATGTTCTTAGTTCCTCGAAAAAAATCGTAAAATGGAAGTGCGTTAAATAGAAGTCCCACTGTATATTCATTCTTGGATTTCCTCTTTTTTACTACTCTCATTCCTGCTAACTTGTATCCACCCCCAACTTTAAGAAAGATCATAAGCTAGAAATCCGCTTCGCGCCTTGGCAATTGTAATTGGAGCGAAAAGATAAGGAAGTATCCCCTTTTCCTTTCCCCAACCCCTTTAAAAATAACTGATTGATTCCTCCTAAGCAGCTTCAGTAGAAATGATAAGCGGAAGAGGTTGGGTACATCCTCTTTTAAAGTTTTTACTCCTCTCTTTTCAAGCTGAGTCATATTGTGTAATTTCCATTGAACGAGAGGGCATTCTACTCACTAAAATTCCACCCCCGAAGATTGTGAAAGTAAAAATCGTTTCCGCTCAGCTCATTCCTTCTTGAGAATTTTTTTTTGATACACGCTTAGTTATTTCTTATTCCTGTTATTAGTTATTATTAGTTGTTTCGTTATTATTTTTCCTCATACTATCCCTGTTAACATTTACTTTCTTCATCAACGTAATGGCTTCAAGAAAGAATAGGAGTTGCACTGCCAGCTTAAAGCTGTCTGTTATTAAACGAGCTGAAGAAATTGGCAATCGAGCAGCGGGCCGAGAGTTTGAGATAGAGGAACGCTGCATCCGTCGATGGAGAAAAGAAAAGCCAATTATAGAAAAAATGCCTAGAAATAAAAGAGCCAGGAGAAGCGGAATTACCAAGTATCCAGAACTGGAACACAAACTGAAGGAATGGGTGCTAAGTGAAAGAGAAAAAGGGCATGTGGTTTCAACCGTTAGGATGAGACTGCGGGCAAAATTAATTGCTCAAAATATGGGTATCTCCGCATTTACTGCCTACCCTTCATGGTGTTTTCGCTTCATGAAGCGCCGGAATTTGTCCATAAGAGCAAGGACAACAGTGGGGCAATCTTTGCCCGTTGACTAGGAAATACAAAGAGACAACTTCGTAGATTTTGTACAAAATATTGTGAGGGGGTCTAACCTCACTCCTAATCAAATAATATACATGGATGAAGTGCCTCTTACATTTGATTGTCCCCCTTCACGCACTGTCAGCAAAACAGGCAAGCAAACTGTTTCAATTGAAACAACAGACCACGAGAAATCGAGCTTCACTTGTGTGTTGGCCTGCTCAGCCAGCGGGGAGAAACTGAAACCCCTCGTTATCTTTAAACGAAAAACTATTCCAAAGGGCAATTTCCCTAAGGAAATAGCTGTTTATGCTAACGAAAAGGGGTGGAGGAATGAAAATATGATGTTGCAGTGGTTAGATGTTGTTTATAGACTCCGAAAGGGCTCCTTTTTTTCACCAAAGTCATTACTCATCATGGACTCACTGACTGCTTATAGGGTGGAAACAATGAAAAAAAATTTGATAAACTGTTGACTGATATAGCCATCATCCGAGGGGGGTTGGCAAAAAAATTGCAACCCCTTGATATCACAGTAAACTGGGTGTTTAAAAATGAAGTTCGTAAAATATGGGAGAAATGGATGTGTGAGGAAGAAGGGCTTCATACATATACCGCTAGCGCAGTGGTCTGCAAAGTGCGGCTCCAGAGCCGCATGTGGCTCTTTTGCTCCTTAAGGGCGGCTCTGGCACAAATATCCACGGAAAACACAATAATATTTTCATTAAAAAAACTTGGTAAGAAAAAAATTACATCTTAATTTGATAAATTAATCCGAAGGGCTATTTCGGGATTTTAAGAACAAAGCAGATATTCTGGAAAGAATTAAAGAGGTACCATTGTCTGCCAAAACCACTAAAGATTGAGCAATTAAAATGTGTTCGAATATAACCACCCAACATATCGAAGATCTGAAATTGGTTTCGGCTTTATCAATAGCAGTTGACGAGTCTTGTGACATAAATGATACAGTGCAAGTTTCACTTTTTGTAAGGTTTATGTTTCGTTCAGGCCCTAAAGAAGAAATTTTACGATTATTGCAACTCAAAGGTCAGACGCTTGGAGAAGATATAGCAAATGCTGTAATTGAGTGTATGGATAAACATCATATTCCCCTCGATAAAATTGTGTCGATTTCAACAGATGGGGCCAAAGTATGACCGGTGTAAGAAAAGGGTTTGTTGCTATTTTGAAAGAAAAAATTAATCAGGAGATACTTGTTTACCATTGTATCATTCACCAAGAAGGGCTTATTACGCAAACATTTTCGGATGAAATTTGTAAAGTTATGGAATTAGTGATTACCATTATCAATTCTATTTTAGCTAAAGCTCCTAATCATCGCCAATTCAAAGAGTTTTTTATTTGAAATGGAGAGTGAGTACGCTGATCTTTTCCTTCATAGCAAGGTACGTTGGTTATCAAGAGGGAACGTTTTAAAACGTTTTGCGTCCCTTTTTCCGGAAATTAAAGCATTTCTCCTATCCAGAACTAACAGACGATCAGTGGATCCAAAACTTTTATTTCATGGTAGACGTTATGTCTCATCTAAATCAGCTTAATCGTAAACTACAAGGGAAAGGAAACTTAATTTTTTCGATGTTAGAAGAAGTAATAACATTTGAAAACAATTTATCCATTTTTGCTCAGGATTTTGAAAGGGAGACATTGTTTCACTTTCCGAGCCTGCTGAAGCATCGCAAAGAGAATAATTCCTCTATCAATAAACACCATTTTAAAACAATAATTTTA
Source organism: Parasteatoda tepidariorum (assembly GCF_043381705.1). Lineage (NCBI taxonomy): Eukaryota > Metazoa > Arthropoda > Arachnida > Araneae > Theridiidae > Parasteatoda > Parasteatoda tepidariorum. The sequence continues at coordinate 615,947 of NC_092210.1, forward strand.
AATATGAGGGAAGCATTTCTCAGCAGGTTTCAGGAATTTGAAAACAGCAGAGCAACTTTAGCATTTGTCAAAAATCCTTTTAATGCTACGGAAACAGAGTTGAAATTTTCTCTTTTTGAAATTGACATTTGTAGCTTTGAAATACAATTGCTGGATTTAAAAAACAAGGAGATGGCACTCTAAATTCGAACGTCTTTGTGTTGAATTGGAAATATTGGAGAAGAAAAAATTTGATCTTAGTTCACAGCACAAGTGGTCTGCTTTAAATCACCTGGAGAAGGAAGATCATTTTCAATGCTTGGAATACAGGGTTCCCACGGTCCTTGAGAGTCCTTGAAAGTCCTTGAATTCTTTTTTGCTAAATTTAGGTCCTTGAAAGTGCTTGAAAAACGTCTTAGATCCCTGAAAAACTTGATAGGTCCTTGAATTTGTCCAATACTGCCGACGGCCCTTTTTATAAAACACCCGCGGATCTTTCTCGTTCTTTCTGTTTTGTTCCCGAGCTCTCTCACGTGGTTTTTAACGCCACCGTTTCTAACCGGGCCTAGCGTCTTGGTGTCTGCCAAGCGCGCGGAGCACAGCAGACAATCAATGCGTTCGGGGCGAGACTCCACTTCATCTTCTGTCGCATATGCTTAGATCTTCTTTTTTCTTATCGAAACTGGAATACTCTCGAATTTCGTAACAATATGTACCTTGTAGTTTTCAATAAATTTGCCGTTTTACCATCCGCACTTGTCCTTACGTTTGCGTCATTTCAAAACTTTATTGTAAAGCGTATTCGCAAAGGCACGGCTTCGTATTTGTGTTATGTAGTTTAGACTAGTTATGCCTGGGAAGTGCTATTTTAATCCCCAATGGATGGATAATCAAGCTTATAAAGAATGGATTTTATCGATGCCCGAAAAGAAGTTCAGAGCCAAGTGCCGATTATGCATGAAGGAGATCGATATCGCGAAAATGGAAGAATCTGCTCTGAAATCACACATGAAAGAAAGGTAAAACAAAAAAGCAGTCTCATGCCCTGAGTTCTCTTTTTCCAAAGACATCAACATCTAATTCATCTGGTGTAAATACTCCTTCAACATCGTGTGCCCCATGTGAAACAGAAACTTTAGTGGCCGAGGTAACATTGTCTTCTTATCTGGTCAAAAGGAATGTGCTTGATGCTGAAATTCTCTGGAGTCTGAAGTGCATCACTAGTAATTATTCATGTAACTCCTGTGAAGGGATTAGTAAATTGTTCTCCAAAATGTTTGCTGATAGCTGTATAGCGAGACAATTTTTTTGTAGTGCCACAAAGTGAGCCTATTTGGGCTCCTTTGGATTGGCACTATACTTCAAAGGGATTCTTATAAATGAGCTGAAGAATGTTGATTGCTACACTGTACTCTTTGATGAGACGTTAAATCAGTCTCTACAATCTAAGCAGATGGACATTATGGTAAGGAATTGATAATAAAGTTTGCACTAAGTATCTTACCTCCCAATTTATGGGTCATGGAACTGCAGAAAATATTTTGTCCTCTTTTTACAAATGCATGGATGATGGTTAAAAGCTCTCTAAAATACTTCAATTATCCATGGATGGACCCTATGTCAATTGGAAATTCTATTAGAAGCTTCAGTGTGAATTAAAAGAGAAATATTCCCACCAGGTCATATTCATTGGCAGTTGTGGATTACACATAACGAATAATGCTTTTAAACATGGTGAAAATGGGATATGTTCCTTCTAATTTTTATTTTCAGAAAGAATTGTTGCTGCATAACATTTAGAGAAGGTTGTGTAAATTATGGATGAATAATTTCAGAAACGATGTTTAATAGAGGAGAGGAGGGGGTTATGGAATAGTCATGGAATATGGAATACCTAAGATTTAGCTCTGTCTTTCATGCAGCCTTCACATGGAAATACACAGGATTAAAGGATTTCACCATTAACACCTCATTACCATTAGTTATAGATTGTGCTGAAAATGATTTTGTGAATTAATATGTAAAACCAGTAGGGTTGTTTTTAAAAAAATATAAATTTTAGTCCATAATACATATACTCTCTTCTCTCTATATAGGCAAAGCATTTAGGTATTATATTTGAAATTAATTATTGCCACAACAAGCATTGTTGCTTCTAGTAAAATAGAAGAGAATAATTTTTAAAATTGGTCTTAGATTAAGGTCCTTGAAAATTTTGTTGAGGTCCTTGAAAAGTCCTGGAAAGTCCTTGAGTTTCAATCTCATCATAGAGTGGGAACCCTGGAATAGTATTCCTGACTCTTATGATCAGCTGAAAAATCTCGCGTTTGCTGTTCTTTCCCTTTTCGGTTCTACATATGTATGCGAACAATCTTTTTCAAGCATGAACATTATCAAGAGGAAACTGAGAAGTCGTCTTATTGATGAGAACTTGGAATCACGCTTAAAATTAAAAACAACAACATACAAACCTGACATATTCAAACTTTCCAAGGAGATGCAAGCACATTGTTTGCATTAATAAATATTTATTAAGTATGAAATTTAGTTTTATTTAGTGTACTACTTATTTAGCGCAATAAAAGTTTACTAAACAAGCAGATTTGGCTCCCAATTTTTTAAAAAATTGTTGTAATGTTCATATTTGGCTCTTTGGCTAATAAATTTGCCGACCACTGCGCTAGCGGAAAGATGAAGCGAGCTAGCTATGAAATGATAACAAAGTGGGTAGTAGATTCTTAGGCTGCGGTACTCGCAAAAACAATCACTCGGGCATTTGCGAAGGCCGGGATCATTAAGCTCGGGGATGACTCCGATAGCAATGACTCCGATGAGGACTCCTCTAATGTTGATGAATGCACGGCAAATGATGAAATATTTAACCTTTTTAACTCCGATAGTGATGAAAGTGACTTTGAAGGATTTTAAATACTCAATTTCTACATTGCTATATATTTTTTTCATGAAATTGTTAACTGAAATGAATTGTTAATCTTTTCTAAATCTCTTTTTTAATAAATTCTTTGCTTAAAATTTTTCATTTTATTTTTCTTATTACATTGTTTTGCAGATTTATGTGATCAGTCTCAGCGTTTATTCTTCCGCTAAATATGGTTGAATTATTTTTGTTAATAGAAGAATTATTTACTTTTCTAAAATTTGAGCTTCTCCAACCTTTTTCTTCTGTTTTTTTATCAGCACCGATGAGCATATAAATATTTTTTGCAGTTAATTATTTGCTCTTCTGTTTTTTTGGCACGATGCCAACTAATAAGAACAACTATATTTTATACCGTTTTGTTGCTTTTTTTTTTTTTTGCTGAAGGAGAAAATTTTTATTATGTGAACTCTTTGTTAACGCATTTTAGGATATTCTCTCCCCCCCAAATAATTTAGAAATTACATTATTTGATGTATTTAAAAATATTTTGTTGTAACTTAACATTATTTTCAGAATTATTTATTGTACATAACTTTATTTTTTGGCACGGTGCCAAATGGTAAGAACAACTTTATTTTACATTCTTTTTTGCTGAAAGAGAAAACTTTTTTCATGTGAACTCTTTGTTAACGCATTTAAGGCTATTCTCCCCCCCCAAATAATTAAGAATTAATAGTGGGCTGCTCAATTCAAAACAATCATTCAAATCCATATAAAAACTTTTTTTTAAAAAAAATTACATCTTTTTAGTTAATACTAAGTCATAAAAATAAATTTGAATTTAAATAAATGACATGTAATTCGTTAAGCCTATTAGAAATGTGCTATAGTATAATTCGTGATATAAATGAAAAATCGTCAAATAAATTCGTGAAAAAAAGCGCTTTAGACAAAATACTAAAATAGAGATCTATCGACAAAGACTACTCACTTCTGCCTAGCTTAATAGTATGTGAGATTGCCGCAGCTGATGTTCTCTGGTTATTTCAGTTTCTGTTTTTAAAAGTGCTATATGTTGAGCCACCTCAGCTAGATTTGGCATGTGACATTTTTAGCGGGAATCATTGGTCGATTTTTTACCGTTGCCATTCGGGGAGTTGTAATGAGGCTTTTTTTTGTCGCTGTGTAAGAGAAATAGTAACGTAAACGAAACAAAGCAGACGTTGCCACCGGCGGAAAAGAAATACAGCCATAATTTGGGAGCCACATAAGAGAATTATATATATTAGATGTTATTTGATGAATCTAAAAATATTTTGTTGTACTTAGCATTATTTTCAGACTTATTTGTTGTACTTATTTTTTTGGCGCGGTGCCAACGGGTAAGAAAACTTTTATCTTGTTTTGTTGCTTTTTTTTGTTGCTAAAAAGTTTATTTTTCATTATATTGATATTTTATAAGGTAATTTAAAGGTCTCTTCTATAAGGATGCTGATATGCGAGGCGTAGCACCTTTGCGGTGCTTACTATAATTTTTGTTAAAAAATTTCATTTTTATCGATGTGCGGCACTTGCGACGAAGCGGCGCTTTCGCCGAAAAATACGGTAGTTAGATTTTACAGATCCTATTCATATACAGTTTCAAAAATTACAAAACTCTCAAACATTTAAATCTTTATACCAAGCACATTATTTATCTAGTTCTTTTTTCACCCATCTACAGTTACAGAATTTATTAATTTTTAAAGATCATCAATATTTAATTGTATCAGGGATTTGAAAAAATATTTCTTATTACATTCATTATTCATAATTAACATTGTGTTATTCTGATTCAATGCTTCTAAAATAATACTTCTTTCTAAGTTCTTTTTTTCACCCATATACGGTTGCACAGTTTTATTAATTTTTGAAAATTATCAATATTTAATTGTAACCAGGGATTTGAAATAAGAAAAAGAAATAGATATTAATTGTATTTATTTTTAATCATTTTTATATTCATGTACAGTTTAAAAAAATATAAAACTTTCAAACATTTAAATCTTTATATCAAACACATTATCAACATTGTGTCATATTTCTTATTACATTCATTATTAACATTGTGTTATCCTGACTCAATACTTCTAAAATAATACTTCTAAGTTCTTTTTTCACCCATCTACGCTTGCACAATTTATTAATTTTTAAAAATTATCAATATTTAATTGTAACCAGGGATTTGAAAAAAAAAAAACGAAGAAATAGATATTAATTGTATTTATTTTTAATCAATTTTATACATTCTATAAGCAATAAAATGAAAATCCACGTTGGTGAATTACTAGGGAATGTAAAGAGTGTGTTTACCTCCTCTCCCTCTCATAATATTTTCTAATTATCTACTATTGCCTACTTGAAAAGGGATATTTTCTAAATAATCCTTCTTATTTTTCAATATTTATAAAGATGTAAGTTAATTCATAGCACTTAAAAATTAATTGAAAAGCTTTTAGATAAATAATTTAAATTATTATGCAATTATTACATGTATAAGCAATTGTTCAATATTTATGTAGGCCAAGGTACAAAATTTCCATTCACCATCTTGCTATTGGTGAACAAACATTTAGGGCTAGCTTTAAGATAACAGAGTTTGACTCTAGTGTACCATAGTTGGTGAATTATAGAATTTGACTCTAAGACTGCAATTGACAGATGGTATTTTTTATATTTTAATTTTCTAATACGTTTCTTATTTCAATGTCTTTTAATGATATGTTGATGATATTGAAATCACAAATTATGGTAAATTATGGTCAAAAATCACACATTTATGGTAAAAAAATTATGGTTCAAAATTATGGTAACCTTATTTTAAGTTAATATTGTTATTACTTTGCAATAAATATGTTTCCATTTTTCAATTTCTACTTTCTTTTATAGTTTTTGACACCAAAATGTCTTTTATGCTACATCTGTTAGTATTTTAAAAATGGAATCAAAGTATTAACATGGTGCATAGTGTTTTTAAAAAGTGCTTAAAGGTGCTTATTTTCGATATTCGTTTTTTAAAAGCCCTTAAAGGTGCTTTTTCCTTGGGTGTTTTTAAAAAGTGCTTAATTTTTCTTTTTCAAAAAGGAGATATTTTTTCTTTACCATGTCGATTTTCGCCATGTATTATGCAAAAGCGTGCTTTTCACATTGTTCTATTTTACGTTTTCACAATTCATTCAACAATTTATTTCGGCATACCGTCAGTTCATAGCGTATAAAAACGCTAATCATTTTACATGTTTGATGAAATATTTACCAGTTCGCATGAGCATCTACTGAGCTGGGTTCGGTGAGATTATTGCACTCTCATGTGTAACTCTGTTGCATTTTGTTTGCAAGATGTTCTCAGTTTCAGGCTTCATTTTTCACACTCTGATATTGAACCGAAAAATATAATGACTAATTGGAATGGCAAAATATAATGGCGAAAAATATAATGGAAAAATGTAATGGCTAATATTTTATAATGGCTAATATAATATAGAAAAGAGTTTTTTTTATCAGAAATTAGTTATTTTATTATGATCATGTAAAGTTTTTGAAAATTATTTTACATTTTGTTAATGTATAGTGCTTTCAAATATTTTTTGAGTGCTTAAAAGGTGCTCATTTTTTGTTGATAGATTTGGCTACACACCCTGATTTAATTAATTAAAGCAAATTTTAACAAAACACTTAAAGAAAAATACTTTAATATAAATAAGTCGAAATGGAAATAGAAGCCGGGAGAGCTGTATTAAGATCTCCGTACTTTTGAGTGCTGATCGTGAGAGCTGCATTAAGTTCACGGTCGTGGTCACTCTTGTGTTGCTTTTAGTAGTTGAGTGTATACGTCGAACGTCGTGTGTGATGGTGACTGAGAAGCAACAGTGTGAGGAGGTCAATGTCACCTTCACAAGTAGCGAGTCAATTGTTCAATGTGTGGATTATCCATCGAAGTAGGTTTGTTCAAATCGTAGTGGGCGTTTCTGCCAATGTAGGCATGTTCACATCACCTCTGTCACCAATGTGGGGAGTGAGTGGTTATCTATGAAAAGGTACCCCACCATAGAATCGAGTTAACATGTCTTATATACTAGTAGTGAATTGGAATCATATTTTTGTAGTGCACTACACCCATTATCTGTGTTTATTCTAATGGATGTTGTATTTTGTGTAGAAGGAGAGAAAAATCCTTGAAAATAAGAGACTTGATCTGGATGCTTGTAAAAGCAGGCTGAGGAAAGCAAGATCCATGGAAAGCCAAGCTAATGTAAGACATTTATAATTATTTTTTAATTATCTCTTTAAAACCCTCCACAACAGGGTTGCCAATCCACTGGGAGAAATACCTGGAAAGGAATACAAGGAATTTTTCTGTTACAAACTGGGAAAAAAAGAGGGAATTTTATTTATAATTTTTGTCTTTTAAAAAATGCTGAGCTCTCAGCGCAATCTATGGAATATTTAAAGATCAGCTATATTATATTATTTAATTTATTATAGCATTATTTGTTTTATGCTGAGCTATTTCTCATTTCTCCAAGTTTTTCCAGACTAATATGATTCACAAGAGCACAGGAAATGTGTGTTTCTTCTTAATATATGTGCACGGAAAACACAGGGAATTTTTTCTTAGACACACATAAGTGGCAACCCTGTACAATGAGAAAAATATCTTTTGGTAGAAATATATGTTTATTTATTTTTGTGCATACTTTTTGTTGAAAATTTTTTTTTCTCCATTTTTTTATTTGCCACACAAAATGTTTCCAAATATTTACATTGTGGCTGTGCGACTTTACAAATTTTACATTATTAACATCAACTTACAGGTAAAAGTAGAATGCTCTCACTGAGAGTATAATTATTATCTGCTTAGCGACCTTGATAGCAAAAAAAAAAAAACCTTGCCTACATTCCCTGAGTTTAAGGTTCTAGATACATTAAGAAGCCAGATAGGAACATTTACTAGAAACTTGAAGGCTTTTCTCAAAAAACTGTACATGGTGTACCTTTTTATTTTTAATATATGAATCAAGCACCCTTTTTTAATACAAAATCTCAGAGTTTCATTTATATGATCTAATTTGAATTAAAGTGTAATATTCTAATCAGGGACAGTAAGTTTCTTCTACTACAAAAAAAAAAAAAANAAAAAAAAAAAAAAAAAAAAAAAAAAAAAAAAAAAAAAAAAAAAAAAAAAAAATCATGGAAAAAACTACCCAGGAAGGATTAGATTTTTCTAACCTTAGTGGAAGAAACTGTTTTTCAAAAAGAAATATCAAACATTAATATTTCAATATAATTTAAATAATAGTATTAATTTCAAAGCTATAGCTTTATAATGTATAATAGCTATATAATAGCTTTGAAATCGATACTAATTTGCATAATAATAGTAGTAATTTCAAAGCTATTGAATATATCTTTTCTTAATAAATGAAAACTAAACTGAAAAGCTAGAATTGTAAAAAAAATAATTTAATGAATTTCGTAAGAAATCACTACTTCCCTTTCACTACTTTATATAAAGGGTTCGTAAAATCTAATTTGATAAGTTTGTGGAGTATAATTAACATGGAATTAAATTAACAAATTATGCTTAAATCAAAATCACAGCTACAAGTTATGTGTTCTCATTTAAATTATGAAACTAAATATTATACTAGTTTTCATAATAGAGTAGTGTTGAGTATGAATAGTAAAAGCAATTCTTAAATAAAGATTGCTTAAATTTAGAATATTTTTAATGTGGATTATTTTTTACATTTCTAATAATAAACTAACTTTTTTCAAATTGTAATTTATCCAATGATTATGTGAGTTTTTAATATTAAATTTAATATAAATCATTTATTTTATCTATTTAAATATTCTATTAAATAATCTAATATTCTGTTTAAAGTATCATTAAAAGAATTCTAATTGTGGAATAGGTTTGATATTCAGAGGACAAGTATTTCTTCTAAATATCAAAAAAAAAAAAAGAAAAAAAAAAAAAAAAAAAAAAAAGAAAAAAAAAAGACATTAATTTTCAAAATAAAGAAGAAGAAAATGTCCAATGTTAAATACAACATTGCTTTTTGGCAATTTAAAATTTTCTCTTTGTATAAAATCACAGCTACAAGTCATGCGTTCTAATTTAAATTATATAAAGAAATATTATACTAATTTTCATAATAAAATAGTGTTAAGTATGATTAGTCTAAAAAACAATTCTGAAATAAAGATAACATAGATTTAGAATATTTTTAATGCAGATTATTTTTTTACATTTCTATTAATAAACCAACTTTTAGCAAACTGTAATTTATCCAACAATTTTATGAGTTATTCATTGTAAATTTCTATTCACATGTTGGAGAGTTTTCTTTTAAAAATAAATTTATAAATCCACAAACTGTTCAAAAATATTTAATATAAGTTTTAAACTCAACAGTTGTTAAAAAGTCACTTTTCTGGTTTTTCTCACTGAGATTGTGGAGAATTTAGTGATAATTTCTTTTTCATTTTCAAATATTTAAGAATTTTTACAAATCACATTTTCTCTGATGAAATAAAGTATTTTTTTTTATCCTGATAAAAAGTTTTGACTTTAGGTATGAAAAGGGTTGTTACAACAAAATGTAGAAAATTAAGACAAATTTCTATTGTTAATTTTTTTAATTCTAGAAGTTTTGAAAGGTATAATTTAGTGTCACCTGATTTTTTCAAGTAATTATCATCTATTTAAATATTCTATTAAATCATTTAATATTCCATTTAAAGTATCATTATAAGAAATTGTAATTGTAGAATAGGTTTGATATTTGGAAGAAAGTTTTTTCTTCTAAATATTAAAAAAAAGGGAAAAAAAAAAGACTTATCAAACTTCAAAAAACATTTAAAAAAATGTTCACTATTAAAGACAATGTTGCCTCTTTGCAATTTTAATGTTTTTTTTTGAGTGATTGCAAAATCGAATTATTGGCTTTTAGGTTATCTAGTTTGTATGAAAACTGTTGCAACAATAGTTTAAGAGAGGTAAAATAACGTCGTTAAATAACGATTTGCATTTCAACTTATCGTAAACATCGGAGGAAAAGTTGAAGATTTAAAAAGATGCAAAAAAAAAAGTGATGAATTGAAAACATTCATTGAAAGTAATAAGCAGTGTTATCCAAAGAAATAATTTTAAAGGGTAATTTCACTCCTCTATTAATTTTAAAATAGAGAATACGTTTATAAACTGCTGCTGTTTTGTAACACTGATTATATTATTATAACAAATAAATTATATAATGTAAACACACAAGAATTATTGATTGAATATTTAACCAAAAGAGAAAAAAAAAACATAATTCTACATTACCTCGAATATTTTTTCACTATTTTACTGTATTTTTTATTAGTATATTATTTTTCATTATTCTAGGGTTAATTAGGCTGAGGTTCTTGAAAAATATTAATATAATATATGGAATTTAATTATGTGCTTTTTCTTGTTTTTTAATAGTACTGCTGTTCAAAATTTAAATTCTATGATACTTTCATTGATGGCATGAAAAAAAGTTGAAAAATGACTAATTCTGGCTTTTTAAATTTTATTCTATTTTAAGTTGCTTAATCTTTTTTTTAGAAAACAGATGCAGTTATTGGCAATGTTAAAGCAATGTCAATTATTTTCCTCATCTTATATCTATCAAATATTTATCAAACTTTTTTGACTAAAGATGAACTAATTGAATTCAATAGCAATTTTATCTAATTTTAAAACTTTCATTTAATTGAAAACTCAGCAGAAATTTTTACAAAATGGCATTATTAGTAATCAGGATCATTGTGTCTAAGTATGTGATAGTGACTAGGTATGCACACTTTTTGTTAATTAGTTGTGAAATATAATATCATATATTTTTTTTAATCAATAATCTTAAACCATTTTTTGTCAAATATCTTTTATAACTTTTTTTTTTAAAAATTCAATGCTTTAAGATTCAAATACTTTTAATTTAAATTTTAATTCATTGAAATAAAATAAAAATACTACTTAAAGGTTCATCAATTTATTATTTTCAATTCACCCACGGATGACACAACAGTAAAAACTGTTTAAGTGTCAAAAACTTGCCAACTCTGATTCATACTTTCATAATACTTCCCTGTATGGACTGGTTACATGAAATCTGCAAGTCTAAATTACTGGTCTACAAAATAATATTTTAGCCTTTGTAGAAATTTTAATGAAAAATCAATAAAAATTCAATTTAAAAAAAATCACATAATATAATGCATATTTTTAATAAAAATCATCTTATATAGTAATTTGTAATGGTTGGATAATCTTCAGGAGACTAATCATTAGAGTTTGCATTATTTTATTATTTATTTACAACGATAATATTAAAGTATAAGGAAGAGGAATATAAATCAGCACAGCGCATCATGCCAAAGACACAGCATAGATTGTTCTACCGAATGAAAATTTAAAGTTCTTGATGGTGGTTACAATAAAGTTGAGTCGCCACAAGTTTTAAATGCATATCAATTTTAAAAACAGAAGTCATAACATTGGGTTTATATTTTATAGTTAGAATTCAAGATCAAATTGATTTACTTCTTGTTTTCTATCAAGCTTAATGTTTTAAGTTTATTAATGTTTTAAGATTTAAATACTTTTTATTTAAATTTTAATTAATTGAAATAAAATGAACTAAGTACTATTTAAAGGTTCATCATTTTATTATTTTCAATTCACCCAAAGATGACACAACAGTAAAAACCGTTATGTTAAAACCGTTATGACATAACAGTAAACCAAAAACTTGCCAACTCGGATTCATACTTTCATAATACTTGCTTGTAATGACTGGTTACATGAAATCTGCAAGTCTAAATTACTGCTCTACAAATGTAAATAATGTTTTGACATTTATAGAAATTTTAATAAAAAATCAATTTGAATTCAGTTTAAAAAAAAAAATCACTTAATATAATGCATATTTTTAAAAAAAATCATCTTATATTGTAGTTTTGAATGGATATCAATTTTAAAAACCGAAGTCATAACATTAGGCTTTTATTTTATAGTGAAGATTCAAGATCAAATTGATTTACTTCTTGTGTTCAGTCAAGCTTTTAGTTCATAAAATACTAACCACTAGAATTTATCTGTGGTGAATATGATTATTTAAACTAAGAAATTGCTTAATCATTTGATGCTTAATAGCTAAGAAATGCATGTTCTTATTTTGGAATAAAAAATAATTTAGTATATCATTATTAGACATTTTCTTTTCCTTATCAAATTGATAATTATTTAGAATAGTTACATTTTGAGGAGTTACTCCTCATCAATTCTCTGAAACTGTTTTTACAGTTCCTTTCAGATTCCTTCGCAATCTGACCAAGCTGAGCTCCCTCACTGTATTGTTATGTGCTTTATATGTACCCTGGTACTCTTTCAAAAAAAGTACTGAAAATAGGCAACACTCACAGACAGTGAAACCTTTAATTTAAAAACATTTTATTCAATTTACATGCATTAGATTTGATTTGCGATGCTAAATTGAAACTATTTCTGAAGCAAATAATTTAAAGAATTTTCATGTGTGCACAATTTTAATATTTCAGTGAAGTCATTCCAACATAAACTTGTAAAAAATCTGTGAAAGCCAAGGAAAAATTTATTAAAAGAGAGTAAATGAGACCAATCTGATAATTACATCTATTGATAAAATACATCTTTTTTCTGCATCAATAATGCAGCATGAATAAAACTTACATATAGATTTAAATCATTATTGATCTTGTATAATTTAATAACATAATTAAAACATAAGTATTTGACTTTTCATTTTTTGCTTAACTTATAGCTCAATTTGTTTCTATTTTTCATAGCCCATGTGAGAAATTAATTAAGCATATTTGTTTAAGCTTTCACTCTTATAACTGCTCACTCGCTTGATACTTCATTTCTATATTGCCAGTGCAAAACAGAAATTCTAACGATATTTTGTAACAATCTACTTGTATCCATAGATATGCATTGGTATTTTGTATAATATAGATTTTTTATGTTGCACATATTGTATTCTTTGGACATGCACCTCATACTTGATTAAATCATCTTGACAATTATTTATTTAATTATTTTTCTCTCTGTTTTAATTATCTGTTTTATTATGAAGCTTAAACCTGACCAGGTTCAGCGTGAGATTCAGCAGGTAATCAATTTAATAAAAGCTTATTGTTTTAAGCAATAATCTTGTAATGTTTTTTTTTTGTATGTGTTTTAACTGTATATTGTTTTTTTTAGCTCATCAGTACTACCTTTTTATTTGAGGTTAATCAAGTTGTCGAAACGTTATACAATAACAGTTTTTGTTAAAGGAATTTCATTAGAAAAGTCAGCTTGTCTGGCAATTTATAGTCAGCTTGTCTGGCAATTTATAAGAGCCAGTGGGCAATACAGACCACATTGTCACAACTGTGTGGTCTGTATTGTGGCGTCTTAACCTAAATGATCCCCCGGCCCACAATGGGCTGTTGCGGCTGTTTTCAATTATTAAATCCATGAGCAAGAAGACATATAATGCATTTTTCACATAGAACATATCTGTCAAGTCTGCCATGAACATACCTGTGTTCTAACGGAGACTCCTGTATTTTATGACTATCTCCTGTTTACCTGTATGTTCTTAAATTTTTTCGTATTAGTTGAAGAAATTTAAATAAGAAATTTTTTTTTGGAAATAAAATATCCATTGATGGCAAAAATACTTCTCTTATTCCTCAACAGATAGTGCTATTGCCTGCACTGCAGTCTGTTGAGTGTTAAAAGTTTAAGAACCCCTTGCAGTCAGGCTAACCGTGGGACATTTTCGTGGTTTTCGTCTCCATGTAACGCAAATGCAGGTTAGTACCATCAAAAAGTCCTCCACAAAGGTAAATTTTTCCCAGTACTTGATTGATTCAGGAGTTTCCTTGTCTTGTGGATTGAGTTCAAAATTACAAGACTACAGAGTTAAAAATTAGTAGCTGTAAACCCGAAATTGGGTCAGCTGTTAAACAACAGTTTTAAAATAATTTAAGTAATTATAAATAATGGTTTCAAAAATCTTCTTCAGATTAAGATTTATATACATATTTTTTGCTGAATGTAAGTGCTTATATTATTTCCAATTTTAAATTTCTCTTTTTCACTTACATTATTATGCTTGATGTTTTGAATTTCTTTTTTTGACTTACATTATCATGTTTGATGTTTTGAATTTCTCTTTTTGACTTACATAGTCATGCTTGATGTTTTGAATTTCACTTTTTGACTTGCATTATCATGCTTGATGTTTTCAATTTCACTTTTTGACTTACATTATCATGCATAACTTTACTCATAAGCTAAAAAATGTCTCCAATATTTTATCTCCCCAATGTTGGCAGGTATGATAGAATAACATAAGTATAAACCAAATTGTATAGCCAAAAAAAATAAAAATAAAATTGCAATGATGCAATCTTTTCTCCCTACTCTAATACTGCCAAAGCCAACTAAAAAGGTTAATTCCAGTTGAAATGACATCATATTCCACTATCATATGACATCATATTTACTAAAAGGCCTCCTACATAAAGTTAATTCGGGATGAAAAGAAAGAGCTTTTAGCTGCTCTGTGACCCTGCAAAGAACAGCTTCCGTAGAATCCATTTGCTTTGAATTTTAATCTCTGTTACACAGTTTAATCTCATAAATTTAAATATTTCATTTTCAATCACTTTCTATGTGAATAAATTCCTATTCTTTATAACTTATTAATATCATTTAATTGCACTTATATAAATTCTTATTCAGTTGAACCAACCAAAAATCTCAATGGTTGCTGATTAATTGTAATAAATTAATTGGTAATAAATTAATCAATAAATTTATATAGCATGATTCTGTATTTATTAATGAATTGCAAACTTAGTTATAATAACATTTATTAATTCATGTATTCATAAATAATTATTATACTAGACAAAATATTGGGTTATAGATTTTGTAAGAAAACCATTAATTTAAAATTAGTTGACCATTCAAACCATACTTTTTTGAATAAATTATAATATTTTGAATTTGTTGTAAACAATAAATAAATGCACACTGAATAATATTTGCTATAAAGCTAAAGTTGTACTTATTGAAAATAGTTGTTTCTTACATTCATAAAAATATGTTTTCATAAAAAATGTCACATAAAAAATGTTACATAATCTACTAAACTATTTGTTATTATTATTCAAAAATTTATTTTTTAAAAATATGCATCTTAATCCTATTAATGTCAAATACGAAGGAAAATATTCCAGTAAATATAGCTTTGTAGTTATTTGTTTAATATACTCTTTATTTTTTATTTTCCTTTTTTGATTTTTAAAATTTATAAAATGTTCTAATCCAGAATATTTTAGTTATTGTGCGATAGTTTATTGAATTAATGTTTTGCAAAATCTACTGAAATGTCTTCCTATCAAGTTGGCAGCTATTTTAAAAAGTTATTATAATTTTTCACCTTAGCCTGTACGTTTTTTTAATAACTTATCATCAAAACTCTGCTTTTGAGATGTGATTACTTATCAACCCTTCTACTTTTTTTAAGTTCTGTTTTTCATATTGTTTTATTTCATTTTTTAAAGTATTAATTTATTTTAGGGCAATTTTTTTTATCTTAGTTCAAAGTGTTTTTCTTTTACATTTTTTTAAAAATCATATTTTAAAGCTCCGCTTTTTAGTAGTAGTTCATCATAATCAATCTATTTAGTTATACATTTTTAAATACTATTTCTCATATTGTTTTATTTTTTATAGATTTGTTTTCTGATTACATTTCAAAACTCAGATTTTGAAATGTATTTCATTGTAATCCGCCCTTTTATTCTTTTAAATGCCTATTTTTAATATTATTTTGTAGGCTGAAACGGAACTCAGAATTTCTCAGGCTGAATTTGACAGACAAGCTGAAATCACTAGACTCTTACTTGAAGGGATTAGCAGTGCTCATGTAAGTCAATCAACAAACATGTCAATCAACAACTTATGTGCTGATGTAAAATATCCTCAGTTGTAGACGGATCATGGGTTAGAATTCCTTTGCCGTCAGGCTAACTGTGAGAGGTTTTTGTGGTTTTCCTCTCTATGTAACGCAAATGCGGGTCAAAAATTCCTCCACAAAGACAAATTTCTCTCAATTCTTGATCCAGGAGTTCTCTTGTCTTCTGGATTGGTTTCAAAATTACAAGGCTACAGAGTTGAACATTAGTAGTCGTTAACCCAATAAAGTTGGTCGGCTGTTCAACGATGGTTTTAAACGATCACATCACTTTTGGATTGTTTTTTGGTCATTTGCACAGATTCTTTCTGATTCCAATTTTATTACAACATGCAAATTTCAAACTTGAATCATTATTTTTTTGACATGCTCGATTCGCGATGATTTTATCATAAATCCACGTTTTTACTGCTCATTTCTTCGCTGGTTATCCATCGCTTTTCATTTATTTCCATGTGTTTTTTTTCTAATTTTGACACTTTTAATACGATGTTAATACAATACACGAATTTAGTTTCAGTTGGGACGTTTTGACATGCTCAGTTAGCAAAAATTCTATCTCACCCTTACGCCATTTTTCAATAATTTTTTTTGCAGTTATTATCGTTTTATCGGCCATTTCCACAGTTTTTCAAATGTTAATGTTTTTGATTCAATGTTATTATGGCATGCCCTGTGATAGAATTGTGGTGACATGGCAAAATTGCTGCAAAACATTACAAAGTTCTTGCAAAAAGCGTTTTTATTTGGGAAGCAAAGAAGTTTGTTTTTTTTTTATCTGCAGAAGTTTTCGAAATGATTTTGCAGAGCTTTTTGTTCCCTTTCTGCAGAATTATATTGAAAAAATGCCTTTTTCGCATGCCAGAGGTGGAACAAACACTCGTGATTTTTTTTCTACTTTCTTCGGAGAATAAAAAAAAAAAATCCACAATGACTGGCTTCAGCTAGAATTTCAGATTGATATTATAAAAAGTAATTCCAAATAGCAAAAATTTAAAAAAGTTAACACTACAAATATTTTTGTAGTACAGGAGAATTCGTCAATAATATTAGAATATGTATTATTTTATATGTAGATTAAAAAAAATTCTTACATTTATAATTTAAAAAATTATATACTGTTCCATTCTATACATCAAGGCTCTTCTTTGTAAACAGAAAGCGCTTCTGTTGCTTTAAATTATTTACATATATATATTTGCTACTATTAAAAATGTCTCCCAGAAAGGTATTAGTACTAGAGAGAATTGCCACAGAAAGCTAGAAAAAATTCTGTCACAGGGACAACATGTGATTTTGAAATATTGAGGTAAAACTTTTAACCACTTGATTTTTAACGATTCCATCATAAGCCACATTGTTTTCCTTTCATTATTTATCATTCTTTTTAACCATTTTCACATGATTTTTTAAATTTTGCTAATACAATATTATTACGCTAGGCAAATTTTGAATTTGAGTTATCACTTCTTAAAGCAGTTGGAAAGAAAATGTTATCCAGGTGGATGTAAAATTACATCCACCTGGTGACATCAAAACTTTGATAATTTTATTGGTTTAAAGTAATATACCTATAATCTAGAAATTTTGAAAATCCGGACTGTATAAAGTCCCGAACAACCTGGATTTTCGAGATATTACTGTAATAAAAGAAATATTAAGTAGGAACGAATTTTGGCCTCATTTTAAAAAATCACCTGTTCTGATATTGTTGAATTCAATTAAAGATTTAAAGCAGATGTAAAGTAAGAATTATAAAAGCAATCTCACTTTCCCTTGATAGAGGTAAATTTAAATCTTATTGTTTTTCATGATTCAGTCGTCACGTAACCATATTTTTATAGAACTCAAAGTTTCATTAACAAACAATAATTTAATGTTTACAAAAAGTAAAAGACCTAAAATATAGATATTGCAATATAAATATAGATATGGAGA
This sequence comes from Parasteatoda tepidariorum, assembly GCF_043381705.1. NCBI lineage: Eukaryota > Metazoa > Arthropoda > Arachnida > Araneae > Theridiidae > Parasteatoda > Parasteatoda tepidariorum. The sequence continues at coordinate 633,836 of NC_092210.1, forward strand.
TTGTAAGCTTTTTCATTTTTGTTTGCCTGTGGACATTATTTGCTTGTTTACATTTGTTTTAACATTCACTATGGTCTTCAATGTCAACATTGAAGAATTGAATTTTGAAGTTATGTTTAAAATCTTAATAACATTTATCTTTTTTTTTATTATTTTGAAGTGTACAAAATAAACATAACATAATGTAGACAACATAAATGATGTGATACTATATGTTTAGGATATCTTAATGTAAGAAGTAATTAAAAAAAAAAAAGATTAATCCCTCTATGAGTTTTCCATAAAAACAATGCACTGCAAGGTGTAACTTAAACAGATTTTGCTGTATTAACATTCGAAGTGAACTAAATATTCTCATAAAGAATATGCAGTGCTTCATGTTTAAAACTGTTCAATTTATAATCTTAAATGCTGAAGCAGCTAAAAGTAAAAGAAAAAAAATGTGATATCAAAAATGAGAAAATATATGGAAGAAATTTTGCACGAAACTCTGAAGCAAAAATCACTATTCACAAATGACCCTTGCGATTAACATCAAGAAAATTTTCTCTACAAGCCTAATCTGCTTAATCTTTCAAATATATGAAATATAATAGAAAGCTCTGATCTGCTTTGGCCAGTTTCAAATGAATCAATTCAACATTATATTGAACTTTTTATATTTTAATAAATTGAATCTTAAACATGATTTCAGGCCAATCATTTACGCTGTTTGAGCGATTTTGTCGAGGCACAGGCAGCATTCTACAATCAGTGCCAACAGTTCATGGTTGACTTACAAAAAGAACTTACAAGGTATGCCACATTATCTGTTTTTACAAATAATTTTACTTCTTAAGCTTAATATACTCTAATGACACTTTTTTTTGCAAGATAATGAAAGGACTCAAAATTCTAGAATTTTTTTTTTATATAATGTTATTGTGAAGTATAAAAATCAATTTTTTAAAAGCTGCATAAAACAAAATCGCAGTTTTATAGCTTTTCATCACTTTTTACACTTTTTTTTCTTTTTAAAAAGTGCCAGCCAAATTTGTAGCTCCTAAAGTTTTTACACCAAAATAGCATTTTTTTTCATTGTGTATGTTTTTAGTGTAAAAGCTCATAGAATGTTTTGTACATAAATTTTTGCATAAATTGCACAATTGTTTTTTAAAAATCAAAATCTTCATAAGTATGTTGTTCATAACAAAACTATGCAGTAAAAGAAAATAATTCTATATTCCATTTGTATAATGTTATTTTAAATATGCAGTTTAAATTTGAAGTCAGTCCGAAATTATTTTTCCAAGTTAAGAATTAATGTCTTGAATAATGTAGCTTTAAGCCCTTTCTTCAAATATTGTATTGAAATTATAATTAATCTTTTTAACTAAAATTTAAAAAAAAAAAATGGAAATAATTTTGTTTGAATTCTAGATGGTTAAACATCAATTATTTACTAATTGTGCATAAATTTTTACATAAATTGCACAATTAAAGAAAAAAATCAAAATCCTCAGAATTTTGTTCAGAACAAAACTATGCAATAAAAGGAAATAATGCTACATTCTTTCTGTAAATAATGTTATTTTAGATATGCAGCTTAAATTTGAAATCGGTCTGAAAATATTTGTCCAAGTTAAGAGTGACTGTGTTGTATAATGTATCTTCGAGAAATAAATTTCCTTTCTTTGAATATTGTATTCAAATTATAATTTATCTTTTTAACAAATATTTTTTTAAAGCAATGGAAATTATTATTTTTTTTTTTGAACTCTAGATTGTTAAACATCAATTATTATTTATTTCTTACGAAAATGTATTATTTTTATAAAAAATGAAAGTAAGTTTCTCAGTTTCAAATAATAAAATGATCAAATGAATTAATAATTTAATTCAAGCACAATTTTTATTTTTTACACAGATTTTTTAACACTTTAGAAGTTTTGTCCTTGTAAGTAGTGTACTGAAATTTTTCTGAATTGTCTAGGGCCTGCTTTCTAACTTTGGTACTTAAGGAAAAAATAGGGTAATATGAGGGAGGATTTGAGAAAAGGGAAAAATGCACTTTCTTCACTGTGAGTGGGATTTTTTGAATGTTGTTTTGATTGCCATTTTTTATTGCCTCTGCTGTCTCGTTAAAATTGCTGTCTTATTATGTCCGATGATTTAAAAAAAAAAAAAAAACGGCCCCTTTTAGGGCCAACTTACATTAATACTGTTGACGACTTGGAACGAAATTCAGCTAATGATTTTTTGGATGTGGACAAACCTATGGTTTCTTATACTGATGCTGGCAATATGGAACGGAATACGGACGATGATTTTTTGGATATGGACAGTCCTATTGTTTCGCAAAATGTTGCTGATGATTTTGTGCTTATTGAACAAAGTGTTGATCAGGAGCCACAAGCAGTCTTGAATATAGTTCTTGCAGAAAGATGTTTAAAAATAGAAAAATTTTACGAAAATGTGCTTAAATTTCATTTGGCTGAAATTCAATCTCTGTGTCCTTCATTAAAACAAGGTAAAGTTTTTCAATTCCCTTGATATATGTGTTCAAAACAATATAATGATATTTGCAATCTACGTCTTCAAGAAAAAACTGCTCATGGAATTATTGATACAAAATCTGATGATTGCCCCATGTGTAATTTTACGGGATCAAAGAAGGATTTGAAAATACATTTTGAAGCAGATCACGACATTAATATTGAAGAAGAAACTCTTCAATTCGAAAGTGAAAGTGACTTTGTAGCATGGAAAGCTAAACTGGAGAAGCTTTGTTAAAGAACATGGTGTTGCCCATGCTACTGCTGGTGTGGAAAAACAGTTCTTCATTTGTAACAGATCTGGTTACTATAAATGTAAAGGTAAAAGGCTGAGACACTTAAAAATGCAAGGCAGTAGAAAAATAAATGGCTATTGCCCTGCTGGCTTCACTGTGAATAGTTCCGCAGGTGGGTGCCTTGTAAAATATATCAAAATACATATTGGCCATACAAATGGAATTGGACATTTGTCATTAACCGAAGAAGAAAGAAGTTTCTTTGCTGCTAAAATTGCAACAGGGACTTCATTTAATAAAATTTTAGATGATGTTAGAGACAATATCCCTCCATCTAGAATTAAGCGAGTTCATTTGCTAACAAATAAAGGCCTGCATAAAATTCAAATGGAATTTAAAGTTGAAGCTTGTGGTCTTAAAAGTGATGCCGCAAGCATTGATCTTTGGGTGAATCACAAAGATAATAAAGATGTCTTATTTTATAAATTTCAAGAGAACGATTGTCCGAAGCATCAAAATTTTCAAAGTGATGATTTTGTGCTTATTATTATGACTGAGGCACAGAAAGAAATGCTAACTAAATATGCTCCTGAATGCATATGCATCGATTTTCAACTGTCAACATTGCTAGTCCTCATTGACATGAGGCAAGGACTTCCATGCACCTTCACGATTTAAAATCAAGATTCATGTTCTGTATTTTTTAATGAGATTAAGGAAGTTGTAGGGGATATCTCAACTGCAATTTTTATGCCTGATATGGCTGAAACATATTATAATGCTTGGTTATCAACATTTGACACTATCCCTACTAACAGACTATTGTGCCTGGCATGTTGATAATGCCTGGAGGAACAATCTTCACAAAATTAAAAACCAAGATTTACGTGTTTTTGTGTACAAAATTTTAAAAACTTCGATTTACAAAATTGATATAAATACATTTGAAGTTCTGCTAAAAAACAATAAAGATATGTTTTCTTTAAGTGATGATTTAAAGCAGTTTGGAGACTACTTTTTTCAGTATTATGGAAATAATTCCGCGTGCTGGGCTTATTGTTATAGAACAAACCTGGGAATCAATACCAACATGCATCTTGAAAGTATGCACCGGACACTGAAATATATTTAATTCAAGGGCAAAAAGGTAAAAAGGTTAGACAAATCTGTTATTCAGATTATGAAATTCATCGGAGATAAACTGTATGATAAACTTGTTATTTTACATAAAGGCAAGCTAGTACCAAAGCTGAGTGACTTGGGTCTGAGACATCAAACTAGCCTTGCATTATCTCTTGATTTTGTTAATGAAATAAAAGATTCATTCGTTGTACTTTCTTCAAATGACCATGCAACAACCTATATGGTAAAAAAGAACAATAAAAACTGTTTATGTCAACTACATTGTGATGAATATGATTCCTGCTTACATGCATATACTTGCACATGTATAGATGCAAGTATTAAAAATAATATGTGCAAGCATATTCATTTGACATCCAGGTACTTACAGGCGAAACAGTGCATTGATAAAGTAGGTGGGAAAACAACTAATTTATGTATTGATGCAGATAAAGCTGATAAAGATTTTGAAGAAAATGTTATAGTTACAGAACTTTTAAAGGAAAGTGGGACAGTGAACATATCATTAATTGAAGCAAAAGAGGCTTCGATAAAAAAATTTAGTGATATGATTTATGGTATCAAAGAAGAAGTATTCAGAAGTTAAAATTTTAAATGACACATATAAATCAGCTCAAGTAAAGTTGCTGGCTCATCATAATTCTACCACTCCTCTAAATCCTTTGCCTCCAACAAAAAAAAGGAAAAATTGCTCCACAACGGCGGCTATTTTCAGCTAAAAATAAAAGAGTTAAACTTAATAATGCTATTTCAAATCCTACCGTCCAAGAGTCCCAAGATATTGCTTTATCTCTAATTATGCCGAAATGAATTATGTGAAGTCTTTACATAGCAGTTAATAGTATAAGTAGTTTTTTTTCTATCAACATATGAAGGGAAACCAGTATAAACTTTATTTTATTTGTATAGGCAATTATAATGTACTATTTGTTTGTATTGAAGTGGCAAACAGCGATGTTCAAGTTTCACTTATCCTTTAACTCATATTTGCTTTCTTAAAACTTCAATTGTTATCCATGTTATTAAGAAGTAAGAAATTAATCAGAAAAGAAAATGATTAAAGAAATAATTGATATTACAAGCAATAAAAGAAAAAATTGTACTGTTTTCTTTTTCTGGCAAATCAACTTTTTATTATAAAATAAAAAAAGTTAATTTTCATTAATCAATTGCTTAAAATTTTTTCCCTAGTAATTATTTGTTTTTCATTATTTTTTTTCTTTCATTTTTCTATAACATGGAGAATTTTAAAATCAGCTCACATATTCCTTTCAAATGATGCAAGTGGGCAGAAATGATCATCCTACTGTTGTTCCGTAATGATAGATGAGTAGGAAATAGGCAGGGAATTTTCAAAATAACTTTTAAGCAATGTGCATGTGCATAACTGGTTTCCATAGTTAGAATGCAGTCTCTAGAAACTTGTAAATTTTTCTACCTTGCATCTCGTTGAATAACATGGAGAAAACCAATTTTTTGCAGGATTTTGTGATTAAAATTCACTGACTTTTTAAAAAATCATCTATTTAAGTAAAAATAAAACGAATTTGAAAAAAATATTGATTTACAAACTTAAAATTTTTTTATTTTAAGCTTGTTTAAATTATTTTATTAATTTTCATAGTTTTGAAACTTATAAATAAATCTCAAAGGTATTTTTTATGCTGTAAATTCCAGTACTTTAGTCAAGAAATTTTAAAAATATTAAAATGCTTTTAAGTTTTTCAGACCAAATAAAAACAAAGTGAATTTTAAGATAATTATAGTTAAATATTGATTTTCCTTCACACACATACACAAAATAAATTCCAACAGAAATTTTTAATAATTCTTGATCTTAAAACGTAACCTTTTAAACCACATTTTATTATAATTTTTATTACAAATAGATTTCTGAAATTCACAGTTTAAAAAGAAACTCAGTTTTGTTCCTTGAATTTTCAGCCTATGCCTTGTGAAAGCAAATGTTTTTTGTAATCTCTCTTAAAGTTTTTTTTTTGTTGAATATTAGCATAAAAGTTCAAAGTCTTATAATTTTGAAAAAATGTGCTTTTTAGCAAAAAAATTATGAAATACACATGGATATTTTCTTACTTGTATAATGTTTTAAAAATATAAATTGTACAATTCTGTTGCTATATTTGAAAAGTTTGTAATGATCCAGGAATCAATTTTGTCAACAAACTTTCCATTTTTAACTGTAGATTTATAAACATTCGTTCTACGGGCAACACAAAGTAAGTTAACTATGTTCATTTCCATTTTAGAAAATGAATAATTACTAAGCAACTTTTCAGATTTAAAGTGTGTTTTATTGCTTTTTGTACTCAATAAAACACAAATCAAATATATTATGTTCTGTCTGAGAGACGAATGCTTACGAATAGTGCATCTCCCATGCATGTGTATGAATCTGCAGTTGAAGTTAAAATTTTTTTTATTGCGATGCATTTTGCATTTTTATTGCGAAATAAATAAATAAAAAATTGCCTTAAAAAGGAGCTGAAAAATAGTTTTTATTGCAGAGATGATTGAGCTCTGGAAAACAAAATTTCCTGATTTTTTCCAGAAAATTTCGGGAATCCAAGGAATTCAGAAGTTTCAAGAAATCACATATCTCATTTATGTATAAAAATTCGTGTATATTTTATTTAAAAATATTAGAACTGGAATTTATTCTTGTCATCTCCTTCATTTGTAAATATTTTTTCTGGTAGAATAATAAATGTGATTTGAGATACTTATACATAATTATTCATTTAAATTATGCTGGATATAATTTATTTAGGAATTCATGTTGTGAAAATATAAATGATTTAAATTTATTAATACATAAATTTTTTGAAATGCGTCCTCAATGATTTTACTCAGAAATTTTCAAGATTTTTGAGTTGGGCTCACAATCACCCCTGTTATTGTTGTATGTTGATGTTATAAAAAATCACTCAGTAAATAATAATAGTTGCATGCTCTTTACATTAAGGATATTAATGTTAAAAAAAAAAAACATCATTTCAAAGTGTATATGTTATTTTAAATTGTTTGTGCTTTAGAATTAACCAATTCTTATCATCTACAGCACATCCACTGCTTCAAAACCTAAGAGCGGTGGTTATCAAGGTCTTTATCCGTCTTCACCCAGTCCTTCAGACATGCCCCTCAATTCCCTTCCTGATGACAAGAAGAGAGCCAGGGTGCTTTACAATTATGAAGCTTACGACACTACTGAATTGTCCTTAACTGCAGATGAGGTATCTTTCTTCTTTTTATTTTTATTTTTATGAGGTTTATATATATCTATATATATGAAGTAAATTACTTTATCTATATATCTATATGCATATGTATAGTAATTTACTATATATATATAGTTAGAATGAGCCATAAAGCAAAATACCTCTATTTACGCTTTTAACTCAATTTGCGCTTCTGTTTTCATATTTCGTTATCTGGCAATCTTATAAGGAAAATATTTGAAATCATTCTTGAAAGATTTCAGTGCATGAAAGTTCATTTGAATTTGCTACTTGCTTTATTGATTTCGTTTTGTGTTTTGTTCTGTTTTTTCTTTACTTTTTATTTTTATTTTCTGTTTTTTACATATGTATTACTGAATGCGTTCTATTTTGGTTCAATTTTTTTTAGTGCTCCTCACATTATTGTATTGATATTTTTTGCTTTGGCTATATTGATGCAATATTAGAAAGCACTCCTTTTTGCGGATATAATCGTGTGAGCTGATGAAGAGATTATATCTTTTTCATTTTCTGAAAATTATTTTTTAATAATTTTTCTTTTTCTCTTTTCTTTAATCGTTATTATTTTCCTCATTTTCTCTATATTTTTAACTTATATATATATATATACTGCTGAAATTAATTAAGAGAATTTGCATATTTTATTGAATTTCATGAAAAGAGCTGAACTACTGCTTTTAGACAAAAATGTAAATCTTATGCATAAAATATGTAATCATGTGTAGACGAAGCCTTTAGAGAAACAGGCTATATAAGTGCGTGTAAGTTTAAGGCACATTTCATTCGCTTGCACCCTCGGCAAATTTCTTGGTGTTATTTTGCAGCAATAGGTTAAATTCAAATTGTAACAGTAAAAATGAGTGGCCACCAACGCTTAGATGATGGAATGAGGTTGGGAATTGCGGGGAGGAGAAGCAGACCAATCTCAGGTCCAGATTTATAGAGAGTTCAATTTTACACCCAGCGTAATTTATCAGTAGTGTATGATTTATTTCTTAATACTTCTCATTAATTCAATAATTATTTGTGAATAAATTTAATGAATACTAATACTTGTCTTTTTAATTGATACTTGCCATTAATTTAAATTTTATTTTGCTTTGGTTATATTTATTATTTGACATACTTAGAAGAAAATATTGGGAATGCTGCCATAAACTATTCTTTGCTTTGCAATTTTAATAAAAAAAAATATTATGTCTGTTGAAACTTTAAATGGCTTCTATAAGTTGTTGATCAAGGTTCATAGAAAACGAGTCATAAATTTATTTAATAATTGAAAATAAAACCCTTAATTCTGTTTAAATAACAACAAATTTGAAAATATTCTTTATTTTGTTAAAAGATTTACCTGTTTCCATGTAAATGTTTTTTGCAAATTTGATTTGAAAGTTGTCAAGTTGAAAATATTTATGTTAAAAGACAACAGGGCAAAGTAAACTAAGATTGCAGCATTTCTCTGATGAGATATGAAGTTATAAAAAGGCTAATAAAAATATAATGCAAGTGAAGTGCAAAGTACTCTCTTGCAAATTTTATTTTTTATTTTTTTCCCTTTTTATTAACATTGTTTTAATTTAGTATGTTAATAAAATAAAAAATTCTGTTTGTGATGAATACAGTGAACTCTCGCTACTACGATATCCAATACAACAATAACCCCCTCTATTATGATAATGTTTCGTGGTCCCGACGAACTTTCATATGAATGAATGTTATCCTCCTCTCCATATTACGATATTCTCTGAAATAATAAACCCCTTTAAAACAATTTTTTCCCCAAATTTCAACCTTAGTTTCTCCATTTATTATAGGTTTTCTAAAAAATGGCAAAAATGTTATCTTATCATCTTTTGCCATTTTTCCATTTTCTTTCTAACAAGAGAAGACTTACTGCTGACAACCCCAAAAGCTTCCATTCTTCGAATTGTCTCTTAAGAAGACACAGATGTAACATTTCTATCTGATTTCATTTCCTTTATGTTAAAAGCTGATCATGAGTCACAAATCACATTAACACCTGAAAGAGAACTTTTTCTGTCGAGGGTGGGTGGAGACAAACAAAAATCATTTTCAGACTTTGAACTCAATGTATATACTTTGTTGGTTGACTTCAGTCAGTAAAATGAGTAAACAAACAAAAATATCAGATTATTTTCAATAAACAATTCAATATTTTCAAGTGTGTTTGCGATCTTATTTTATTTCAAATGTTTTTGATATTTAACCATTATTAACACTCTTCCAAATTAATTTTTTATAAAATATATACATTTATAGTTAATACATATATAACATAAAAGTTAAAGAAAAATCTTTTCCTGTCCCCAAAGTATGTAGACGCTTGATATAACAATATATCCCTCTACAACAATATATTTATTTCGTCCCAAGAAAATTGTTGTAGCGAGGTTTTACTGTATTATTTGAAACTTCTATTCTTTTTTAGGTAATTGTTGTCAGTAATCTTGCCGTTCCGGACACAGATTGGATGATGGGTGAACGAGGCACAGAGAAGGGAAAAGTTCCAGTTGCTTACCTCGAAATATTGAATTAGTCCTTAAAAATATATCTCTTAGTCTTAATATTGAACTCTTAAAATAATAAATAGCCATAAATTGAGTGATAATTAAGATTCATGCATTGTTTAAGGATGCCTTCCAGTGCGAGTTTTCTATAATTTCTACAGATTTTAGTTTGCACAGAAAGTTTTTTGAAAAATCATAGGCAGAGTGAAAGAAATTTTTTTGGAGCGTTAGGTTTTCTTTTTTTCCTAAAAAAACTGTGTTAATACTATACATAGGCAATGTACCATGCATTTTATCCTAACTATATATTTTTCTCTCCGTCAAAACATTATTTAAGAATAAAAAATTTATTAAATGTTTCTTTAAATTTAATAAGTATTTTATGTTTTATGCCAAGAAGTAGATAAGCTATTAGATAAAAAGATAGGCTATAAGATAATATAAGCCTTGTGCTATGTTGAATGTAAGCAAAAATGACATGAATAAAGCATAAATAAGGGTTGAAGGAGCAGAAGAAGGTTCTTGTCTATGGAAACAAAATTATAGTAATGTCCATTACTGCACCTTTATTTGTGCTTTATTTATGCTCTTTTTACTTTATTCAGTTATTTTATGTATTTAAGAAAGAGCAGTTTATGTTCACAATAATCTCTCTCAAACTTTTTTTAAACTGAATTTTAAAAATAAAAATCACGATATAATATTTTGTTTTACTTCTAAACCATATAAACTGTTTTTATTTATTATTTTTTTTTAATAATAATAAATAAAAAAAGTGCTTTTTTGGAATTTAACCCACCGGCAGTTTAGAAAATTGGCGAAATTGGGAGAATATTTCTCCCTTATACACTATTCCTCTATCTATTAACATGGAAAAACCGGTTTTGCTATGCAGAGAAGACTGCTGTTTTAAATATGACTTTTTACATGCCGAACCGCCAGTGGGTTAAAAATAAGAAATGACACTGAATACTCTTTTGGATTCCGAGTAGGCCACATGTCCCTCCATGCTATACCTATGTAAGAAGTGGAACAAAACAATTTGCTCATTTTTTAATGCTTTCATAAATTTTCTTGCAATTTTTTTTAAAAATTTATGATCAACCCATCTAAAATTTTTAATATTTAGCAAAATTTTTTACAATGTGGAGATAAACCCTAATTTTTTATTTGGCTAAATGCAAATTTGTTTATTTGTTTGGTAATTATTATTTTTTTATAGTTGCTTATAACTATATAATATTTTGTATGAAACAATAGAGAATAGTTCTGTGCAACAATGGAAAACAAACGTTGCTGGTTGGCTTTCCTTGCAAGTCTCTAGTTGTTGATCTGCTTGAAGATCTATTGAAACTAGCTAACATTTAGTGTAATTTGTGGTGTAGAAATTTGTAAATTCTTTGAAGTAGCGTTGGCTTTTTTCAACTTCAAGTACTTTTCTGTTAATGGGACAGTAGCTAAATTGGCACCAATGCTAGATACAATCAAAAGTGCTATGGTGGTTGATTGTGATGTTATTAAAAAAATGTATGTACTGTAACTTTATTCTAGGTTATTCTATGCTTCGAAATTAATGCCCCATAAATAGATAAGTACTGAATTTTTGTTATTTTTTTTTCCTCACTCACATTTAAAACTTGATGATTAATTTTCACTCTTAATTAAAAAGCTATCTTTTAAAAATGTTTATAAAAAATATTAAATGTGCAATTAAAAAGTAAAATATTAATTTTTTTTCCTCACTCACATTTAAAACTTGATGATTAATTTTCACTCTGAATTAAATGCTATTTTTTAAAAATATTTATACAAACTATTAAATGGGCATTTAAAAAGTAAAATTTTCATTTTTTTTCCACTCACATTCAAAACTTGATAATTAATTTTTTCTCTTAATTAAAAAGCTATATTTTAAAGATATATATAAAAATTATTTAATTAGCAATTTCTAAGCGAAATATTCTTTTTACTTTTTTATGTATTTTTTGCTTCTTTAGTTTTCAAAGTGCTTTAATGGTTTGCTTTTTTTGCACAATAATCAAATGTAAGCTTATTTTTTTCAAAATCATCTTACTGGATGTTAATATAATTTATGTCATAAAGGAATTCTTATGTCTAAAATCAGGCAAAAAATACAAAAAAAAAAAAAAAACGAAAAGAAAAAACTGGAAGCAATTACGTAATATTTTTGAAATATTCCTGAAATGCAAAAGTTGGATTCTTTTAAATTTCAGTCGAAAAAAAAGTTCAAAAATATGCGGATCAACATGCGGAATTGTTTTTACCATTTCTATTTTATTTCTATAAATTTTTTTAAAGTCCCTATAATTTTTACAGGAAATCTTTAAAATGTATTTTTATTTGTGTCTTATGCACGCGGAATTCTTTTATTAAAATATTATATTTCCTGATGTATAAGTTAACTTTTCAAGTTAACAAAATGTAATGAACGTGAGGTGTCCTGCAAATGACACGTATCTGTCATAAACTTTTAAATCATAGACCTAATTCTAACAATAATTAAAGTGTGTGACTAATTTTAACAATATTTATTTTCTGTGTGTACATAGTTATTTTCAGTATACTTCATATAATTTATACCTAAAAAGAAAGAAGAGTATTATAATATTGGTAAGGCTGCTTTTCTGTCAATGTTAATGACCTCTAAGCACACCCATCACTTGTGCTGACAATCAAGCATTGAGTAACAATCAAGCAATAAAATCTTGCAAAGTGCACAATTGCAGGGAAATGAATTTTAAGAGCTCAGTAAGCAGATAAGCAAATAAAAAGCTGCAAGAACGAATTACAGCTTGTAACATAGCCTGGAAATCACCCAATGATTATATTGATCCTGTTTCTCATCTTATAGTACCTTGATATAATAATATTTTTGAAGTCCTGCAATTTTAAATTCTTTAAACCATGTTTTTTTAACTGAAAAAAGAAATCTGGATGAAGCAAATTAGTTAGCTTTCACAAATATTACTAGTTTAATGAGTTTCGATGTATTTGTGGGAAGCTTTTATAAACTACAGAAAAATTCAGTTTTCTAATTTAGTGTACTATTGAAATGTAATAACATATTTACTTCAAAAAAAATCAATTTGTGGTTTACCCCCATTTTTTAGTAACTTTTTTTGCTCTTTGGAGGCTAAATTTTTCTTGCTGAAAAAATGCAATTAATGAAAGCTTCAATTGGCATTTTAATATTAATACTTAAAGTACTACTGAAAATTATATAAGAAAAAGCGTCAGGAAGGAAGAATTTTTCAGGGGGGCTAGCTTTGACTGATGATTAAAATTTTATCCATGTTTCATGAAGTAAAATAAGAAAAATGTTCAACTTATACACCTGAAAATATTGTCAGAGGAAGAAAAACATAGTTATTTAATTAATTCTATTTTTTTAAAATGGAAAACATTTCCCTTTTTTTATTTCTCTGTGATAATAATCTGATCACATGCTTTTAAAAGAATTTGTAATTACTAAAATGAATTTTAAGTTTATTTAGTGACTGCTCAGTTTAATGTGTAAGGTACAACCACTTTCACATTATTTTGATTAAATAAAAAAAATGAATTTCAGTATCTTGGCAATTTGCAAGGTAATAAACGTAGTTACCAGTAACTTTTTTATGAATGAATTCCAGTTATATGTGAGAAATAAGTGAAAGAAAATCTCATTAAAGGATTTTGAAACAACTTATTTAATTTGTCTTAAAATTTTCTTTCCTTGTACATATAATTGTGTTTTTTGTGTTAACTTTTATTATTTTTGTGAAGTGACTGTTTTGTTTTAATTTAAATAAATTTGCTGTTTAGTCTTTTGTGAAATTAAATGCTTTTAAGTTTTAATTCCACGCTTTTTAAAAGCATTTATTCCAAAATCAGGCTCTCTATTTGAGCAAATGTCTCAAAATTTACTGTTACGAAATAAATATTTTTTATTATTTGATTCTGTCTCTTACACTTCAATAGGGATATAACATTTTTACATAATAATATAAAATTAAAGAAGTTGGTAAAATAAATGATCTGTATAAATATTTTATTTTATTTGATCATTATTCATTTTGTCACTATTAATTTCAAGTAAAAATAATTTTGCGTTTCAATTATAATATTCTTTTACAAAATAGATAATAATAATTTGAATTAAAATTTGTAATTAAATTATTTTTGAAAGAAAATACTAGTTTAAAATTAACACTGGGGAACATTTTTTTTGTTGTTTTCTACTGTATGAGGTTTTTCAACAGAACTTAGATACTCTCATATCACCGTTTTCAAATGTGCTATCAGTTTTTCTCTCCAGCTATAGTTTTTTTTAATGACTTTTTTTAAAACTATTTTTTGTCATGAGATTTTTTTAAACAGATCTTAGATACTCTCATATAGACATTTTCAAATGTGCTCTCAGTTCTCTCCAGCAATAGTTTATTTTTATTTATTTATTTATTTTTTTAAGTGCCTTTTTTAAAACTAATTTTTGTCAAACTATAACAGTTTAAATGCATTATATATAACAGAGGCTTGCATTAATGTTGTGACAAACTTTAAAAAAGTTCTTAAAAAAAGTTAGGACACATTTTCAATGATAGGAACCCATTTTTTAAATGTCATGTCACTTAGGGCGTTTTCCTATTATGAAATGTTTCTTTATGTGCTTCTGAAGAGATGATAATACGGATAATAGTATCACCACTACATTTCTGGTCATGAATCTTAATACAATTTTAATCCTGATTATGTGCCCTAACTTCCATAAAAGTTTGTCTCAACCTCACTTTTTTAAACTTTTGTCAAAAATGTCATTTAATAAAAAATCGCTACCTTTAGGAGGTAACTAATTTCAAAATTGAAATCCACTCACCCCGACAAGACTTGAATAAATGCAATGAAAAATTTGTCCCCCACAGTAATCAGTGCAGTTGAATTTCAATCCTTTCCATTGTATTTTAATTTTTAAACAGTGGCACCCTGAACTCTACTGGTCCACCTTGCAAACCATCTTATAGCAAGCTTTTTAAGTAATATCTGGGGTTTGTTAATGTAACCATATTGAGTCCCATTGCGGGCCCTCTAATTTGTCTATAATTATTTCCTTATGTATGGTAGTACAGTATCTTGCAATATAGTATTTGACCAGGCTTGAAAAATTATAGGTTAATATTAAGGGGAAATGTGGGGCATTATATATGTACTGTATAAGAGCGGCAAAGTTTTAATATTAACTTTTTTATTATATACGCACTTAGAAAAAAATATTACGTAAAGGAATATTTTATTAATGTTTCAATATTCTAAACTAAATAAAAAAATATATTTTATATAGTTTTTAATAATTGACCATGGCTGGTTTTCGCGCCTGCGGCCACAAGACTAGCAATCTGTTGCTCCACATTACCAAATCCTATCGGTCCACCTGGCTCATAGCCTTATAACTAGCATTTTAAGTAACTTTTGTGGTTTTTCAATGTAACCATATTGGGCCACATTGTGGGTATATAAACATTTAATACCCCATTACTATAATTATTTCCTTTGTTATGATAGTATAGTATCTTGCAATATAATATCTGACTGAGTTTGAAAGTCTGTTGAGTCTTCATATTGGTTCATCCCTTCCGCAAAGCAGAAAAGTTCGGAATCTAGCCAATAAATTGGCGTTAATCCTCGGCGTAATTGGCTTGTTGAAACTGTAATGTTATGGTAGTTATTGTGAAGAGAACTTGTGAAATTATTTGTTGTGAGAGACTTTATTTGTGTGTGTGCTTCTAGGGTTGGCTGGTTAAAACCGATGTGGTTCAAACCACGCTTAAAACCAAACGGTTTTTTATATATATAAGGAAAAAAAAACCAATGAAAATCTTGTTAATAAGTAAAATTTTTATTTATATAAACTTTTCCAATTTGAATATTAATGGAAAAAAAAAGAATTTTCTCACATTTCTCACAATTTTAAGTGTATTGCGAATTGGGATTTGTACTACTTTAAAGAAACATAAATCTGCAATTTTTATATGTTGACATACAGTTGAAGCGGTCAATGTTAAAAAGGGGTATGTAAAATTTTTATGAAAATAAGTTTTTTGTTGGTTTTGGAATATCAATCACCGATTATCAAATACCGAGTAATCTTTTATAATTCCTAAAGAAGAGAATCCAACAGTTTGGAATCGATTAAAGCAATCTTTTTGCAATTGACAAAGTTTTTTTCTTCTTCTCGAAAGTGCAGATTTGTAATAATACCCCCTTTTAACATTGCTTGCTACTATTGAGTTTCGACAAAAAAACCTATGTAAGACAAATTGTTGTGAGCTTTTCATAAAAATTTAATTGTAACATAAAAATTTAAGATAAAATCATGATGCTTCTTAAAAATACTTAAAATAAAATAGACTATAACTAATTTAATGTGTCCGTTTTATAAAATTAGCTTTCATGTAATTATTGAACGAGTAAAAGTTTTTCAATTTTTATTTTTTACTTGTTAAAGATGCATAATGCTAGCTACAGTCAAAAATATAAATGGGAATGAGGTGCTTTCTAAATTTTATTTTTTTAGTTTCATTTTAGACTTATTCTTGTGGAATTAATTTTAATTTCAGAATTATTTTTGTTGTAAACGAATTTGTTCTGCATACAGGCAGAGTGTTTATATTCATTATTATAATGTTTTGAAATTGTAATTTTTATGATTAAAAAAAAAAAAAAAAAAAAAAAAACGTTTAAGAAAAAAATTTAAATTTTTTGTTTAAAATATTTTTCTCTTGTTTATTTTATATTGCAGTACGTCAATAAGGATATTATTGAATGTTAAGTTCCATTAGTATCATCCATTAGCAACATTCCATGACAAAGTAATTTGTTCCTTGTTTTTTTTAACAATTAGAATTAAAACATACCTTAGTTATTTTATGTGTATGCAGCCATGTTTGCTTTTCATCGTTCTATTTATTTTAAATATATTTTAATTAAAATGTAATGTCTTTAATATCTCATGCTCCTTTATATTAAAATTTATTTTGATTCAATAAAAAAAAAACAAGAAATTTTCATCCAAACAAATAATTGATATAAATGCGACAAAATGCTTGCTGATAAATAATGACATTTATATAAATAGTGTTGAAATATAAAATTTTTATATATATTGTCTTTCAACATGGAAACTTATTTTTTACAAGCACTACTAAAATAAGATTTAGATATTAAATATTTATTTGCATGCTAAAGTAATAAATAAGTTGTAAAGTTATAAATAAGTTGTAAAGTTATAAATAAGTGTATTTAAAGTCTTTAATTGCATTTATTTTATCATATTCTAATCTTTATATGACTAAAGAGAATATTTTTGAATTCTTTATGCAAAATATTAATCAACAATAAAAAAAAATATCTGGGATATTTTTTTCAATGGTTCAGTTATTTTTAGTTTTGCGCTTAAAATACTATTTAACCTTTTGTTTTAAATATACCAACAAAAAGAGCCTGGTTTAAAAAAAAAAAAAAACCTAGATTTTGTATTTTTCGAAAAAATCTTTTTTTTAAAACATTGTTTGCCTTAAAAGTCAAATGTCAAGCCCCAAGGTTGAGCACAACATTGGAGCACGACGAATCTTCAACGACTCATTTAAAACAAGTTTGAAAATAGTATTTATTACTCAATTGAGGGAAATATGCATCAATTAAAATATTAGTACATAGTCATCAAACTTTAACGATAAAAATACATTTATTCAATTTTGTTTTAAGGTGATTACAGTAAAGTAGTCAAATATTCTACATTCAAACCACCATCAAACAGCAAAATCTATCTAAAGATTTCACATTACGTTTTAAGTTATTGTTTAAAAACATTTTGCCATGGTTTTCTCAAAAGTTAGTTGAAAGATTTTTCGACGCCAAAACTTTGCTCATCGGGAAGCAGAATTCATGCTTGTGATTTAAAATCTTAAGGCGCTTTAAATAATTTGTAAAAAAATTGCCATAAGCATCCTTTGATTTTCTTCTTCATCAGAACCAATAAAAGTTTTTTTATTTTAGATGTGAGGCTCTGTTCCATAAACTGGTGTCAGCAACCAACTCATTTATACCCTGATTTCTATTCTCACTAGACTCTCCATATTCTTATTCTTCAGAACCAGAAAAAAAATTCCATAAGGGATGCGACTCTGTTCCACAAACTTTAGGTAGCAACCTATTTTATGCCCTTATTTCTAGACACTTCATTTTTTTTCTCTAATAAATAAGAACGTTTTTCCAGTCAGAATATTCAACCTTGTCCCATAAACGTGTTTCAGAAACATGATTAACAATGTCATAGCTCTTCACACTAAACTCTGGATTTTCTTCTTCACAAAAATTTCAAATAGGATTTTCCTACATCAGGAAGTGGGCATTCGCTCCTATATTCTCATGACTTTATTCAAAAATATCTGAAAAATATGAAGAAAAAAAATTAACTGTAGAAAAGAATAATAAATAAATTTTTATAAAATAAGTAAACTGTCATTTTCATGCAATTTGTAGTATTATTTATATGAGGAAGTCTTTCATGTGAATTTCCAACATTGTTTTCCGCAATGACTGTTAAGACTTCAGTTCAGGTTCTTGCATACTTTTCTCATATTTAGTGACCACAACTTATATTTAAGGATATATAGAGCATGATTGTAGGAAGACCAATGCCCATTTTTCACAAATTCTTTCATCCCCAGGAAGCTTGACTTCGCTTTATGTGGAGGATTATAGAGCATTGAAATGGTCAATCGTCTTTATAGAAGTTTCAATTTCACTGTACTTTTTAAGATGTTGTACTGTTTGAACCTTTATATATATATTTTTGTAAAAATGGAGGAGAAGCGTTTTATTACGCTAAACCATTATGAAATTCAAATGATGAGCTCTCTGTGTACATCTTTGGCTTTACTAGGCGTCATGAGCAATCCTTGCGTATACGCAGTCAATCTAGCAGTTGTAAGGTCTGCAATGTTGGTAAATGAATCCATCTGCGGCTGTACTTGTGATTGAACGATGTTCACGAGGCGTTTTGAATCATCTGTTAGAAAAAGGTCAGTTATTCTTTGAGTACTCTTTGATTTGATTCACGGTATATTGTTCCTTTTTTGTTGTTGTTCAATTTGACACTTTATTTTTCTATTTAGCAAAAAGAACTTTCCATTGGAGATTATTTTGGTGAAATCTCTTTCTGATATCTTATTCGACTTAAGGTAAACGAGGCGTTTTGCTTCATCTGTTAGAAAATGTTCAGTTATTCATTGAGGATTCTTTAGTTCTTTGATTACGTATTGTAATTGTTTGGTTCTTTTTACATGTTTTTTTTTATTTAGCTGCAAGAACCTTCTTTCGGGAATTATTTTGGTGAATTCTCTATCTGATTTCTTAGATAAGATTAGTTTAAGTCAGTCAACTGCTCACATTCAGTTATGTGGTCTGTTTTCGTTTTAAAATCAAAACTATTTAAAATTAAATCGAATTATTTTATTTTTGCAAGCAATTAACTTTGTTCGTATCCAGTTCATAAATGAATCTCCTTGACTCATGTTACTATTAGTTGTAGTGTTGTCAGATAAATTATCCTGAATTTCTATTGCTTTCAAACTATTTGAAGTTTGTGTACTTTTAGCTCTCGTCGTTTTTTTCAAGACAGGCGTTTTCTTTTTCTCAACTTTCGAGTCAATTTCTACATACACTTCTAATTCCCGAACCTCGTGTTCCAATGCCGCATTTTTTTCGTTTTAACATCTCAATTTTCTCATTTAAGTTCTCGCTCGAATTTTTCTACCCATACCTTAGTACGCTTGCAATTCTTACATTTTATTAGTTCGTGTTTTCCAGTTGCTTCTTCCAAAACTAAGATGTTGGCTTTTTTCGGAAGCAGTACCTTCAAACTTACACCAGCAAGGCGTTTTATACCTCGATTCCTATTCACATTACTCTCATGACTTTCTTCACCGTCATGTCTACAAAAAATGCCCCATTTTTGATAAGGCCCCTCTCCGATCTGACTACCATCCTCAAGGAAGCAATGGTCAGCTGCTTTTCCAGAATTCCATCTCAGTCTTCGATCGGACATCAAAAAGCTATGAATAAAATTCAAAGCAAGTTCAATTTGCCTGTCTGAGATGCCCCACACAGAGCGCACGCAACGCTTAAAATTATTTTCCTACAAAGAAAAAAAAACATTATTATTTTCAATTATGAATGATGTTTTAAAACCTTAAAATTAAAATTCTTTAATTAAACTTTATTACACAACTCCTGACGTTCCTCAGAGTATAACACGAGGCTTACAGATGTAAGTGGGCAAAGTAAAATTTCAAATTAAAGGAAACAGAACAAAATTAAAAGTTTAGGTTGTAAACAAAATTACGTATAATATTTAGGTTTTCAGTGCATTTAACAAGCAAGGACGAAACAGAGCGCCAACAGATACCTGAGTTCTAGGTTCCTTTTCTAAGCTTTCTCTTTGCTGTGACTATAAGTTACAATTATTGTGTTCTACAGTTACAACATCCTTGATCATAAGAACAAAAATTACAATTCACAAAATTAAACCTCAATAAGTAGCTGTAAAATTACCTCTGAACTGTTTAAATTTCCTTTGAACATCTCAACTAGTATTTCAGGCTCTTTCATTAGACAATGTTAAGTGTTAAAAGAAAATTTAAAAATTGTCTGAATTTTTGTAAAATTATTTGTAGCTTTTTAACTTTATGTGTACTCGTCAACATATAATTTTTGATGGCAATGAGTTGAGTTTAAAAGCTACAAATAATTAAGAAATTGCCATAAAAAGTGGTGCACCTAGAAAGATTCGTCAGAATAAAACAAAATTTTACATATGTTACTACAACATTGATATGAGTGATTAAAAAAATCAAAAAAGTGCAATTTTTAAATAGAGAAATATACAAAAGAATGGAATGTAGGATGTGATGTAGTCGGGCATTGAGACATGCAAGTTCCTTATAATATCCCGCTGCATCTCGTTCCACAGTTACTGTCAAAACACCGCTCAATAGACTAAACTCGGAGGATGTCCAACTGGTCCCAGATATGCTCGTTCAACAACAAATCTGGGGATCCTTCACTCAATTGGGAGGCGAATGCTCTATCCCCTGAGCTACCACGACTCAGCAGTGTCTTATTAAAAAATAGCTCTTAGGAGCCTTGCTATAAGTGGCAACACATATGGCTGAAGGATGTCATGAACTTACCATTGAGCCGTAGATCAATATTAGGATGGATATTGTGTCGTATGCAATGGCACCCCATTAAAAAAATCTTGTTTCCGCAAATATTTAAGGTTAGTATTTCGAACAATATTAGGATTGCGTGGAAACTAAATTATTAAATCAGAAATCATTTCTTCCGTTTTTTTTACGCACAGAGCATTCGTTTGAAACAATATCATAAGCTATCTCTCTAATTCATCTATTTCTCAAAAACACACTTCACTCTATTTAAGTTGTTAAATGGAGTGTATATTGGATAAAATGTATTTACAGGAATACTAAATAAGTGCATGAAATAAGGTAATCATAAAATTCGATAAAAATACCTTGAAAATATTGATCTATTAACAAATACATTAATCATAAAACTTAGTTTAACAGTTAGTTTTTAAAAAAGACTTAAAATGTTTATTTTTTTGCATAACATAATTTTTAATCCTTAAATATGAAATTTTTAAAATTATATTTTGATCGAAATATAATATGCTCTGAATCAGTTTAGGTTGCTAATTTAGGTTGAATTAAATTTAAATAAAAATTTATATGTATCTATCTACCTGAAGAAGGCTGAAAAGATTAGGATCCTTTTGCCAACTTCCGACGTAGGATGATGTTCTGCCAAAGGCTTGGTTGGTAAGAAGCTCCAGAACCATCATTCCCACAAATCAAAAGATTTGCCCTCAACTACTCATTCACTCTCGAAGTCTTCTGGAGGCCTATATATGTATATGGCAATCCAAGTTCTGACCTGCAAAACAAAATTATTCTTTAAGCACCCTCAAACCGAGTCAAAAGTCAATAATGAAATTATTGTAAATAATGAATGAATGTAAGGTAAATAATGAAATGAATAGGAATTCAAAATATTACTTTGACGAGTAAAATGAATATATTAATGAACAAGAGTAATTAAAAAGTAAAGTTTGAGGTGTGCATTTTGTATTTTAATATTCATTTTAGTCATATTTTTCTGTTTTAAAAATTATATAAAAGAAAACATTCCGTTTTAAAGTCCATTTCAATACTTTGCATCGCAGTGATTTAAAAATATACGAGTCCCACTGTAAGGTAACATGCACTATGATGGTAAGGCACGGTTTTCAGTAGAGTTTAGAAGTCAAGCCTCTCTGGCTGCTTTCGGTGAGCGGGTGGGTAACCTCATTGATCAGCCTGCGAAGTGACCTAGTGTGTATGGTATCGGTTCCCTGTTAAACTATTTTGCGGTAAAGTAACTTCGCTCTCATGTTGTCCGGGTTAAAGGTGGGGAAGCCATTCCTTCTGCAGATAAAAATTTTGCTTTTTTAATGATAAAAAACATGTATGCTGAAGTATATTGTCAAAGAAAATTTTAATAAAAATAATATTATAAATGTATTTTATAATATTTTTGTATTTTATAAATGTTTACATAGTGAAAAAAAAACTGGATTGTTATCGAATTAGCGATTCATAAAATATCGTTTTCATTCAATAAGATAATGCATTAAGGTTGCAGTTGTAATTCATTTACGTCTCTCTGGAGGTACACAGTGGACTATTGGCTACGGTTTTGGAAACATCTCTGTGGATGATCCGGAGACATGCCATCACAATTTTGGTCCTCTGTAGAGGGGATGGCACTCCCGCTTCGATGACCCGGTGATCTGCGAGCGAAGTAGAACAGACTGTGCACTAGTTTGTTCTCTGTGTAATTATGCCAAAAAGATTATAAGCTAGTAATAATCTTAATTATACTTTAAAACTATTCGAATATAAAAAAGTAACTAAATAGGATAGTGAATTTAATTTTAAAATAAAAATACTCTAAGCAATGTATTGCAACAAACTCTAAACAATATTTAATGTTGAGGCAAGGAAAGTGAAATCACTGATAACAGCTCTGCCATCATACGAAGTCAACGCATTATCTGCTTTCAGATCCAAGTGACCGGTCTCGTTAGAGTGCAAATATGCCAGTCCATAAAGAGTGCCAAGAAGTATGATTTTAGGCAGCCTAGGGCACCTGATTGACTCATAAAGTGCCTGTCTAGGACTGTATGTAGCAAAGTGTTCTGCTGTATGAGCGTCACAAAAATTGCTACATTCGGGCTATGGAAGTTAAGGAGGAGGGGGATAATGTTTGGATGAGACAATTTTGGCCAAATTTCAATTTCGCTTTTTTTAGCGACTTCTAGGGGAACAATTTACACGGCAACTTCTCGGCCAAATAAGTCAACCATTTTGTACACATCGCCAAAGGAGCCAGACCCAAGCTTGTGCACGCATACAAAATTATTGGCTTCCAAAATCTTCATGGCATCTCGTGTGCGGTGGCGATGTTGACCTGAAAAATCAGGAGGTTCATACAAATACCGGCCACACTGCATGTTATCAGCGAAATTTCCGAACTTTCTCGAGGTTTCTCGACTTTTCAACTTTTTATCAATACGCAGGATTCAATTCCCAAAATCAATTTGCTGTAAAGCAAGAACTCTAAAAAACACATTCAATCTTGAAGGCACAAGTTAGAATGATCAAAAATGATTTTACACAAGCCTAGATTGCTTTTTAACAATGAAAATGCCTTACTGTTCATACACTTACAATAGATATTTAATTGTTAGTAACTATCAAATTTTTTTTCAACAATGTGATGCCTTGATTATTTTTTCTTTGAGCTAAGAAATCAGAACTAATTGTTAAGAAGTGAAGTGTATAAATTTGTAATTAATGTCATTTAAAGTATCATAAAAAATAGCATTTAAAAGCGAGATAAGAGTCTTGCAATACTTATTATATAATCCTTCTGTGCCATTCAGCATTCATTTTTTTAGAAAAGCTTGTTAAAAAAGTAATAAATAATATATAAGGAACCACATCAAATAAATTAAAATCTTAAATAAAAGCGTTATTTTGTTCATTCTATTTGTTTCCTAAAAGTTTATTTTTTGGTAAAATAGAGCAAGTTAAATGAAAAATAATAAAAATAAAAGCCTATTTTGCTACATAAAGGAAATAGAAGAAAAGTTGATATAATTCAAGCATAAAAAAACATGTATAAATATAGTTCATTCTTATTAAAACTTTCCTTTTTAAGATCTTGACATCTTGAGCAATAGAATTTCAAGTTATAGACTAATTTTGGATTATATTAAGACAAGAAATGCACAAATATGCATTTTAGAAAATATAAACTTGTCTTTTAAGCGGTTAATGACCTGGAATAGCTTCCTAACTCCTCATTTTAGCACCATTCCCTTATTTTATTCATTCCAGAATGAATGGAAAATTTATTGCAAATCAAAAATATCATTTAAGCTTAATAGATTTCTCTTTAATCAATCTTAGAAAATGTATTTGCACAAGAAAACTGAGAAGTTTCGAAAATTGAAATCTCATATTTTAGTTTGAAACCAATTTTAAATGCAAAAAAACCATGAAAAATAGCAATATATATAAACTTTGTAATCATAAAAAATATTTTATTTTTTTAGATAAGAATCTGGAGCTCATAAATTTTGTATGTCTCAGGTATATGCAATAAAAACACACATATTTCAAGAAAGTCTAATTAAGGCTTGAACTCTCTTCATCGGACTTTAACAAACAAACGTATTCTGCTGTACAGTTCCTTTAAATGCAACCAATGTTGTCAATGATGCCTTCTATACAATACCAAATGCAACCAACTAAAAGAAATATGTACATATCTTCTTCGATCTTCGGTATCATAATATATAACGGTATCATAATATATCTTCGGTATTCGATCTTCCTTAAAATATATCCATCGCTTTTCTGCAGGCTTTTGATAACAGCACCACTTTACTGAAACTAGTATAAGCAATAGCTTGGTTCAGTAGCTGTAATAATATTGGACCAATAGCAGTAGTTCAAGTAGTAATGATAGTACTACTGAACTACTATAGGTTCAATAGTAGTAGTTCAGTAGTAGTAATATTACTGAATGAATTTCTGGGGTTAGCTACACCAGTAGTAAACCTTAAAAAAAGAAAAGAAAAAAAAAAAACATCATTATACTGGGCAAATGTACACCGAACTGTGACACTTTAACCCCATGCAATATTATTTGTATACCGAGCAATGACACTAAACCGTAAAAAAATATCAGTGTAGGCACAGCGGCACTTAATTTTTTTTTAAAAAATCAATGTATAAGGTAGGGTATACCAGCCCGTGGCGTTACTGTATATTAAAATTTAAAAATAATTTAATACAATAATTCAACTAGAATTTAATTTAAAACATTGCATAAAGTCTTTCTAATTTCTCATAGGAAGAAAAATGTGATTACTCAAAAATCGCTTCCGTCAAGCTCATGATTTACGAAACTCTAAGTCACTTGAACTGAATCCATCCTGTGATTGATCGAAATTTACTTCCAAATTGCATTTTATTGAATTGTCTGATCGGTAAAATTGACACTTTAAGAATAAAAAAAAAGAAACTTTGTTAAAATCAAATTGTTCCCTTATTTGCTATTATTAATTATGCGAGACAATGAGCTCTATTTGTAAGTGTTTTTTATTCAAAGCAAAATGAACTTTAATAGGATACTTGCAAGGGACGTAGTGAGGGTATCTCGATCCTGATGGGTTGTTGAAACGTGGCATTTGTTTACGTTAGCCACTATTCTTTCCATTCTATTTCAAGAAAGCCCGTTAGATACCAATTCTCTTAAGAGACACATTCTAAATTCTTTCACAAAGATTTTTTTTTCTAAGATTTTAATTCTTTCACTATATATTTACATAGGGAAGACAGGCATGAAGGCATGTGGAACATAAACAACAAACTAATTGTGCATCGAAGTTACCAGGTACACAAAACAAAAATATATCACGGTTACAATAAAATACATACACAAATAATAAATTTAAGTAAAAGAAGTAGGCGAGAAAGAATTAGATTTCAACTAATTCGATTTGCTATACGGCTCTGTATTTAATTCAACTTATGTAGAGAAACTTAGCTTAACTTTAATACACCATTTTTCTGATAAAGATTAGTTGGCGCTGAAGCCATAGGTCACGTGTGTCGGTATCCAATTGTTATAAATTTCGTTAGGTCAAAAGAATACGCAGATCTAAAACAGTAAGCAATACATTTTAAAGCTAAAAATTTCGAAAAAAATTATTTTACTTAATGGTGCTGTTTAAGAACTGAAAGTCAGCATAACCAAATAAATGAGTATGCCCGTTTAAAAGGTAAAATCAGTGTTTACTTTTATGTGACACGTTTAAATGGTAATTAAAATGAAATTTTGATTGCCAATTATTTTTATTTAGCACCAGCTGAATACCCGTTCTTCTCACGGGGTGAATAAAAAAAACTAAAGAATCAATAAATCAGTACTGAGATACTCTGCAAATTCATGGTTGAAACTGAAGGGCAGATACCGACACAACTAAAGAGCTTGATGGAAAAACCAAGCAAGTGACATTTTTAGGGGAATTAGTGAATCAGAGAAAATAACATAAAGTGGTTGCGTCAATATGGGTATGTAATGTAACAGAATTGCCTTCACTTTAATCTTAACAGAACTAATCCACATTTGTTTTTAGCATGCTTGCATAATTTTTGTTTCAAATTGGTCAGTAGCAAATAAAATTAAGCAAAGAATTACAAGTCCCGCCTACTTATAAATTGTGAATAAAATAGTTTCGATACAACTTTTTTTTCGGTTCGAAAATGTAGCTTACCTGGTTCTTCCCCTAAGTTTTTCAATTAACGCAGCAAAAATAATTTAAATTTTCTTATTTAATGTTATTTGTTGCCCTTTTCGGTGGCTTTACGTTATTGAAATAAGAAAAACTCATTTTTTGCAGTTCATCTCAATAAAATAAAGATAATATGTATTTAGCATAACTTGGCATGATTCCATTGCTCGTGGCCAATTCATAATTGTCAAACTTTACCCCTATCAAGTAATTTTCTCTGGTACATATCCCTTTAGTGCATATTTCTAAAGTATCGGTATAAACACTGATTGATATATTCGTGCAGTTTTAATAATCACCAAATATATCTTTTTTTTTTTTAAATATTTTATTTTGTAACCGTCGTTGAACAGCCGACCCAATTTTTGGATTTACAACTATATAGTTCGTTCACCAGGAGTTGGTACTTAGCTCCACCAGTTCGGACGAAGAGCTCATTTCAGCGCAGGAGTAAGAGGAGAAATATCTGAAAATGAGAGAAACTCTTAATGCACCCCAACCGCAAGCAGTGAATTCTTTTTCAGTTATTTCGCTTTATCATCCGCTATTATACTCTTCATTACTCTAACTAATTAAATATATTTTAAATTTAAAAACTGCTATTTTCCCAGCAAAATGTCTCAAAAAGAATAAACATTCACTCGAAAGAGAGAAATATCATCAAATTCATAAAATATTTAATATTAGCGAAATGCACATAAAGATTGCGAAATAAATATTTTTGTCATACGATCTCCCAATCGCAACCTTGTTCAGAATTGTTCACATCCTTTTTCCAAAAATAGCGAAATAGTATCGACGTAAAACCACGTGATGAAGGCGGAGACAAGTGCCAACTCCTGTTGAACAAACTATACCAATGCTCAACTTCGCAGCCTTGTAATTTTGAACCCAACAAATGACAACGCAGCGTTGAGACAATAAAAAAAAAACACGTTTTTCAATATTGCAGGCGAACAATTAAACTTAAAAAATTATTAGTTATCTGTAACAAAAAACACCATGCTAATCGCCATTCATAAGATATCAAGGAAAGATTAGTCTATAACAATGGTTATTAGCAATGAAATATCGTATTTTCAATCTTCCGTCCGAGTTAAATGACACCGAAAAGCGATGATTGTTTACAAACAATCTCTTAAAAATGTGTGGACTTTAAATGAGCAAGTGATACAAAAAACGTTTTTTCAAAGTCAATTCCTAAGTTGGTCAACAATTTTATTTTTAATATTAGTTACTTTTCATTAAATAATTAAAATTTTTTTCTCCTACATAAAACTAAAATTAACTAATTAAATTCAATTAATGAATTAATATTTGCAAAAAACATTGTATGAACATCAAGTGTCATCCACTGCAAGTTCAAAAAATTGCATTTGAACTTGAGTGGATGAATGAAAAGTATTTTATTAAACGATAGAAAATTTGAACAAGATATAGGGAGAGTGTAAAATAATAGTAGGAATTGAAAATAAAAGGCGTGTGATATCAGATAACTATAAAAGTGTAAATTTGGTGACATGGACCATACGTTCTACTACGTAATATTTTTTATTTAATTTATCTGACACAGCGAATAAAAAATAATTAAATATTTAAATGTGTGCAATAAATTGTTTTTTTGTTGTTCAAATAGAGCTAAAAGTTAGAAATCATCACTGATGTTATTTTTGAAATATGAGAATAACTGAATCGATTAGAGTAAAATTTAAAACAATGACATCCATCTGAAAATTCCATTTCGTTTTTCGCTCAGCCCTTTCAAAACTAACATTTAAAAAAACTACATTAACAACAAGTGTCATCCACTACAAGTTCAAGAAAAAAACTGTACTTGAATTTGAGTGGAAGAATAAAAAATATCTTATTAACGATTGAAAATTTGAACAAGGAGATACAGGGAGAGATTGAACTATGATAACAGTAGGAATTAAAAAAAAGCACTATCCAAATCGGAGTTCCCGTACTAGAGCCGTTAGAGAATATGCAAAGAAGATAATCATTGATTAAAAATACAAAGAAGATAATCATTGATTAAAAAAATATATTCATAATTGTATAAAACTTGGTATTTAATCGCCTTTCTTTCAAATGCAAAAGAGTGCTTGCAAACTTTGATCCTTTTTTTTCTCCTTCTTTATCACTCTCTTCTCTTTAATCTGCTTATCTGTCTGAATTCACTGTTATTGACATCATTTCAAAAATTTATTATGATTTCTACTTATATCTAGCTTTCTTTTTCTTACGCACGGTAAGTGAATTTTTCTTAGTTACATGTTATTTAATTTTTTTTTTACAAGTTTAAGTTAAACAACAGCAAATCGTCGTATATTAGAACATTATTTACTTAAATATTGAATAAAATTAAAGGCAATGCACAGCTAAAAGATCGCAATCTTTCCCTCAGATGGACAATGTTGTCTGCTTGGATGAATATTTTATAACAGTCGTTGAAAAGCCGAAGAAGACTAATGTTCAACTCAGTAGCCTTGTTATTTTGAACCCAATCCAGAAGACAAGGGGTATTGGTAACAAGTATTGGGAGAAATTTGCCTTCGTAGAGGACTTTTTGAGAGAACTAACCCGCATTTGCGTTATATGCAGAGGAAAACCACGAAAACCTGCCACGGTAAGCCCGAGGGCAAGTGGACTCTAACACATGATTAGTCTACCAGTGAGGATATTTAACGATGGTCGATGCGTGCCAGGTGCGGAATTTGAATCGACCAGCCATCGATGGGTTTGAATCCGGTTCACTTCATTGGAATGCGAACGCTCTATCCCCTGAGTCCCCACGGCTCCTTGGAGAAACCTTGTAAGAAAATGGCACAAAAGTAAAATATTAATATTTAGCTATATATTAAATATATTATTAGTAAGTGCCACCGCTGTTTAGGGTTTGAATGTTTTTGCTGCATGAAGCACAAAATTACGGAATTGTGTAGAAAATGTACGATGAAATTAAAAAAAACGTTCGATAAGTTGTTCTAGAATTAATGACTGTTAAACTTGAAGTAGAAAATACTATGCGTGCCTCACTATAAACCATATAAATGCAACTACAGATGTGAAATTTGATGTGCAGAAATAAACATATTTTAAGAACTTGACGCGAATTTTTTTTCCCTTCGAAATTCTAATTTTTCCGCAAGTTTATGCAATTTTAAATGCTTTATTTCGCAATTTTTTTTTCATTTACGTTGCATTTTGTCTTGCTGAGCCAAACCTATAAGACTTAACTATTTGAAATTAAGATGCATAGGATCACTACAGAAGTTAATCTTGTAGTACCATGCGAGCTGAAATGCGACGTGCTGAAAAGTTATTTCTAATTAATGTTATTTTATTTAACGCGTGTTTTGTTTCGTTCAAAAGTTATTGGAATTTGTGATCCATCATTCAGGTAGAGAATTCTTCAGATTTTCAATTACATGCTTCAGTTTATGTCAGTTAATGCCTCATATAAATATTTTCTCTTTACACGATTTGTATTCATTCATTCATCTTTTTTCTTTCAAACGTTATGATAGACAAAATAATCTTACAATTTTTTTATTCCGTTAAAGCTTTTTTTTCACTTCTTTTTTTTTAAATTTTGGGACTCTGTTATTTATATTGAATAATTTCTTAGCCGCACTCTCCTATTTCCAAATAATATTCATACAGCTAAAAAGAAATGAAAAGTTCGCTGTTATCATGATGTCCCATTTGAGTCATTGTTGGAATCCACAGATAAGTATTTAAACTGCTGTTTGTAGAAAATGCAACACCATGAAGGAATCATCAGAATCAAATGAAATATTATTTTAATAATGGATATAGGATATTATGCAAATTAATAAAGTTTCAGAGCCATCGCGCGTGCGTGGCGCGCGCAGCGCCCTCTGAATTGATGCTGAAAGCGTATAAATAAAGTGCTGTAGCGGGACGTTGAAAATAGTCTATGATTATTTGTTAGTGGCAAACGTTTAGTGAGACCTGAGTATGCCTCCACGACGGAAGAATAAGAAATTCAAGCAACTTACGGAGTTTGAACGAGGGAGGATAATCGGCCTTCGAGAAGGAGGATTTTCCTATCGCGCAATAGCAGCTCGTATGCAGCGGAACAGTTCCACAGTGATGCGAGTTTGGAAGCAGTGGACCGACGAGCACCGAACAACTCGAAAAACAGGCACTGGACGACAGAAGGTGACGTCAGAGCGCGATGATCGACACCTGCTCCGCATGGCGGTGAATGATCGCACAGCTTCCTCCAGGCAGCTGGCAGCACATTGGTCTACTGCTACAGGTGTACAATTGTCGGCTTCGTCAATTCGTCGTCGTCTGCTGCGCCGTGGATTGCGTGCAAGGGTGCCATTATACAGGATTCCCCTCACGGCGGATCATCGACGGCTGCGTCGGCAGTGGGCTCTTGAGCACAGAGACTGGCGAGCTGATTGGCACCAAGTTGTCTTTTCAGATGAATCACGCTTCAATTTGTGGACCCATGATGGCCGTGTTCGTGTTAGACGTTATGCCGGTCAACGCTGCCTTCCTGAGTGTATTATTGAACGACATAGTGGTCGAACACCCGGAGTTATGGTCTGGGGTGCGATTTCGTATCATGGACGATCCAATTTGATACGAATTGAGGGTAATCTCAATAGCAACAGATACGTCCGTGAAGTGCTACAGCCCGAAGTCGTTCCTTTCCTTCAAGGCATCCCTGGAGCTATCTTTCAGCAGGATAATGCACGCCCACATGTTGCGCGGACTGTTAGAGACTTCTGTTCAGCACAACGCATGCAACTTCTTCCTTGGCCTGCTTATTCGCCGGATATGTCGCCTATTGAGCACGTGTGGGATATGGTTGGTCGGCGTCTCACTCGTGATCCGCGTCCTGCAGTTTCCAAAGACGAACTTTGGTTGCGCATACAAGCGATATGGAATTCTCTTCCTCAAGCAGATATTCAACATCTGTTTGACTCCATGCCACGTCGTATAGCAGCACTTATTGCAGCGCGTGGTGGCTGCACCAAATACTGATTTCGGACGCTTAATTTGTTTCTTTTGTTTTGAAAATTTCATCATTTATTTGTATCAGTACAAGTCGTTTCTGCATTAAATTTCATTTGATTCTGATGATTCTTTCATGGTGTTGCATTTTCTACAAACAGCAGTTTACTTTAATTACTTCACACTAGTACAATGGGTTGTTGGGGACGGTCTGGGAAGCATCCCTGAGGATGATGCGAAGACCCAATTCTGATCCTCTGCAGTAACCCGACGACCTGCGCGCGAAGTGAATCACTTTACGGTGGAACAGTTTAACGACGACCGATCCCGCCCATCCTCGGTCCCTACACAGGCTTATCAAAGCGGTCTCCCACCCAATTGCTGACCGTAACCAGTGATGGTTGACTTCGGTGTTCTACTGGAAACCATGTCTTTACTATCAGTTCACTGCGGGACCCACTGATAAGAATTTTTTTTTTTAAAGATGTTTTGCCGTAATTTTTTAATTTTACTCTATTTAAATAATTTCTATTTTCTGTGAAGAGTCGTGGTGGATCGGGGGATAGAGCCCTCATCTCCCAATGAGGTATTTGGGTTCAAACCCCAGTGATGAGAGGTCGATACGAATTCCACATCGACCATAGTGCTGACGTAAAATATCCTCACAGATCATGAGTTAGAGTCCCCTTTGCTGACAGGCTAATCGCGGATGCTTTCGTGGTTTTTCCTCTCCATGTAACGCAAATACGGCTTAGTTCCACTAAAAAGTCCTCCTCGAACGCAAATTTCTTCCTATTCGTAACCCAGGAGTCTTCGGAATTGCATTGAAAATTATAAGGTTTTTGAAAATTGGTAGTCGTAAACTCGATCTGCTGTTCAAGGATGGTTATAATTATAGTATTTTCCGTGAAATCTTGTGACTTATCATCAAGAATTGGACATCATAATCGTTATAAATTTAAGGAATTCAGAGATGTTTTAAATGAATTGAAAACTGCAAAATATAGTTTAAAACTTCAGAAATTACATTATTTGCGCTTTGTGATGATACTCTTTAATTAGAGGTACTAAGGCCCTTTAAAAACCTATTTAATTTAGAAAATTATTAATTAGTCACAATATACGCTTCAATTAGGTTTCTGTTTGTGCTTTCGTTCCACAGTAATAAACTATCTTCTTTTAATGATTTAAAAAAGAATAACATGCAGAATATGTTAACAAAATTTAAAAAAGTGTGTTTTCAAAAAGAACAATAACCAAACAAGCCCAGTAACGAAAAATATTATATAACAATAAGTAAAAACAAATTTCTGTTCTAACCACAATCATTTACATAATTCTATTTCCTTGTGTCAAAAAAGTCTTTATTTATTTTTGGAATATCAAGTGAATGATCAATCTTAAGTATGATCATTAATATAAAGCACAATGGCTTAGGGGATAGAGCGTTCGCTTCCCAATGAGGTGAACCGGGTTCGAATCCCAGCAATGATTGGTCGATACGAACTCCACATCTGGCCTGCAACGACCACAGAGCTGATTTAAAATTTCCTTAGTGGTAGACGGATGTGTTAGAGTCCCCTTGCCGTGAGGCTAACCGTGGGAGGTTCTCGTGGTCTTCCTGGCCGTGTAACGCAAATGCTGGTTAGTTCCATCAAAAAAGTCCTCCAGGAAGGGAAATTTCTCACAATACTTGATCCAAGATTTACCTTGTCTTCTGGATTAGGTTCAAAGTTGCAAGGCTACGGAGTTGAACATTTGTATTCGTAAACCCTTAATTGGGTCGACTGTACAACGACGGTTACAAAATAAAATAAAAATACAAATTTCTGAATGAAATTTATGGTCAACAAAATACTGAAACAAACTAAATCACAAATTAGGAAGAAATGTGAGGATAAAATTGAACAGTCTATGTTATTAAAATATTCTATATTTTTGTTTTAATTACACTTATTGATTTACACAGATTCAATGATAATTTAGAGCTATAACTTAGTTTTAATAATGAGTCATTATTAACGGCGAAGGGAGATGCGTTTTTATCATCAATGATCATCCTAAGTTTTTTTTCATCCTATGTCGTGAACAACGCTGTTTTTTTTTATTCATTTTCTTATCTTTGGTTTTTATTCCTTTTGAGAGTTAGATTTAAGCTGTTTTGAGTCTATGTAAGAATAAAGAATACATCGGGCAACAAAACACTGAAAATTATAATTTTGTATATGTTACAGTGAATAACCGAAATCAAGAGAATGTCGACCCGAGAATGTCAACAATCTCATAGTCACTTTGATGAATTTCCGAAATATTTATTAAATACGATTTGATATTAATTTGTTCGTTGACATTATTCGATATTTTAATATCTGTTGAGGATAGATTAGGAGAAACATCAGTGTTTGGAGTACCGATTAAATGCATACTGGGCAGTGGCCTTAAGAAACATTGATGTAGGGCATAATGGGCAAATGAATAACGGGCAGTGGCACTGAATCTTAAAAAAACATTGATTTAGGGCATACCGGATAGATATATACCTTGCAGTGGCATTAAACTAAGACCTAGCATATATTTCGGACATTTACCAAAACGACTATGTGATTGTCAATAACCACCAATTTTTGTCATTCACAATAATATATACACAAAATCGTGATGTATATAAATTGAATTACATGTTTATAAATGGAAGGTTTTCCAGAATGTTTTATGTTGAATCTCTGTAGAACATCATTGTTAAAGGGTATCACCATACACACAAAGCAAGACTAAAATACAGAAGTATATGAAAGATAGAGCGAAGTTCAGTAATCCAAAAGCTGTTCTGAGGTTTGGCGAGCAAGAGAACCCTCTATATTTATAAAACTTAAAATAGAACATTATTTTATTATTTAGAAACAAAATATTGGAGGCTACCATTAAATTGCACACCACTGATGATGGCGTGGTTCGATGAAATTCCATTGGAACAAAAGATGTCTGTTGATGAGGTAGGTAGAAACATTCCTTTATAGTTAAGAATATGCTTTAAAAATATTAAAGAAAAATTGAGAATTTGAAAAATAACTGACAACTTAACCGAGATTTGGTAAAAACATTGGTTGATGTAATACATAGTATTAAAGTAAAACTACAAAAAATACAAAATACTAAAGAAAAATTGAGATTTTGAAAATTAACTGACAGCTTTTACTGAAATTCGGTACGAACATCTCCAGCAGCAAAATAAGTTGGGCCCTCATTGGACGAATATTCACGAATCTTGGCTTAGAAAGGGTTCAAAGGGCCGATATATTTCCGATATGGGGGCCATGCATAGAATTCTTCGATTCACCAGATATTTTACTGCTACTTTACAACCAATATGGGCCCTATATAGAATTGTCATATTTTCCCGATATTTTATCATCATTCAGTCAATATAAGCCCTATATTGAGCCTATATAGGCCGATATTGGCATTGCACAGGACCAATATTTAAAAATCTAAACATCCCAATAGTGGCTCTTCGGAGCATGTTCATTTAGGACCCATATTGAGCCAATTTTGAGACCAACTGGAGCCAAGGTATGATTGTTGTTAGGAATAGGTTGATGTAATACATATGTTATAATGATCAATCAACAATCATGAGACCTACGTTATATCGCGTATAACTTTCATCGGAGTGAGAAGTTACAAAAAATAGAGGTTAATTGAGAGTATGTCCACTTTTACTAATGCAAAAAGCTCAAAAAGAAGAAAAAAAGAGTAATTTTAAATAACTTTCGGTCTTCACGTACTAAGACACAGTTTTAATGTTTTGAAAGGGTTAACTCAAATATTAGTACAAACAAGAATTTAAGATAAGAATTCAGACGCAAGAATGCATTTTTTCTGAATAAATATATTTTCTTTTCGACGGATATAGGTAGGTAGTTACTTTATTCACGTCGCACAAGAGCTTCACAATGGGCTATTGGCGACAATCTGGGAAGCATCTCTGAAGAGGATCTGAAGACAAGCCATCGCAATTTTGATCCTCTGCAGAGGGGATCGCTCCCCTGCTTTGGTAGCCCGATGACTTGCGCGCGAAGTCGAGCACTTTACGGTGGAACAGTTTAACGAGGACTAACACCGCACACCCTACGCAGGCTGATCAAAGTGGATAGGGCATATTTAGATGTTAAGTAAATGTTTAGCAACTCATGATGCCATCTTATGAAAAGCGCTCACCTGTTATATACTGGCTGTTTGTAACCATTTCATCCGGTACTTTTTTTTAAATCTAAATTATCTTATCTGTATGTTTCCTAATAATTATTAGTCCCGCAGTGGACTGACAGTAAAGACGCAGTTCCCGGTAGAACACCGAAGTCAAGCATCATTGTAAGCGGGTGTGTCACCACTGCGATCAGCCTTTGTAGAGATCGAGTGTACGCGGTATCTGTCCTCGTTTAATTGTTTTACCGTAAAGTGCTCGACTTTACTCGCAGGTCGTTAGGTTACCAAAGAGGAGGAGCCATCCCCTCTGCAGAGGAGGAACATTCTCAATGGTGTTTAACCTATTGTGCAGCTTTAGTGTGACGTAAATAAAATTCATACCTATATCTACCACTAATAATTATTGTCGAAATTTGTTTTAAATTGGCCCAGATTTATTTTATTTGTTTTACTGAGTTTACTGATTAGGTGATTAGCATGCTGGGCTCTCCAATCTCGTTGCCAAATCAGTAATTTATAATAAAATACCTGTTTTTCAGCTTATGTGAAAGTATTAACGATTATTAGGAAAAACAACATAAGAATGAAATATAATTAAATTTATATAAATAGAAGTACTGTTTCAAATTTTCACCAAATGCTAGTTCATAATAAAGAGGCGTCTCTATGATTATATTTTCAGCATTGGATCGCTATGCAACTCTGAATCCTTACAATATCCCGTCGTATCAACCAAACAGGTTTTGTAACCGATGTGCTAAATATGCAAAAGAGTAAAAAAAATTAACATTATTCTTTTTGTAATGCGAGACTGTATTTATATAGGAATATCAATAACCATTTCAAAGTGTGCTTGTGCTCTTTTCACAAGGTTTTTACTCTCCTTAATTTCTGTTTTTATTTGGTTAGTTTAGTAATGTTTTTAATATATTTGCAGTATCAGAATCATGCCAACTTATACGTAAAAAAATGGAAAATTAAATAAAATTTTCTTCCTAAACGGAAAGTGTACACGCGTGATTGCTTCAAAAATACCAACACCTTTCAGGATAATAAGAAAGAAGAGCGTGTTGCGGATGTCGTAAAATTGATTGACCAGTTCATATGAAAGCATTTAAAGTGAATGTAAAGTCAAAATCAGATGGATGCTATTCCAATGTAGAGCAACGGACAGTAGTGCAATGTTTAGTATCAGAAGGCAAATGTAGTGCGGACGTTTAGTGACGAATTTTTGATGCTTATTGCGAACACTATCTAGGATAAACGGCTGTGAACGTATAATGTATGAGTGATTCCACGTCGGTGGAAAAAAATGTTAACTTAATTATAATTTTAAGAGTATGAAAAGAATCTTATTAATATATTCACACTTGGTACTAAGATACTTCAGGCAAGGATACGCATTAGACAAATACGAATGGCAGGCATGGATATACACGTGTAAATATATTAAATGTGTTATGCGTGGGGTAAAACCATGAAATCACTCATAAGTTTTCATGATATCCGTAAATTAATATTTGGTTAACCAAGATTTAGGGTATGCTAACACTATAATGTCGAATTAACCATTGTTGTCGAGGAAATCGTAGGAGGAAATTGAAGAATTACGACTCGTGACATCCGAGCAATACTTGCATATTAACTGAGTTGAAAAATAGGGCAATCATGTTTTTGCTTATAAAAATCGCACAACTTACTGTTGTTCAGTCAGGACGTATTCTTTGACACTTTGCATTTACTTTAAATGCCTTTATGTGAGTCAGTTACGCGCAGTCTGCAGTGCGCTTCAATTATTTCTCTTTATATTCATGAATATTGCTGTCTGACGCAATCACACGTTTCCACTTTGGGCAACTACACTACGTAGGAAATTAAGGGAATTTGAAGACTTGGTCTATTACAGAGGTCACCAAAGTGGTCCACATAGATCCCCCCCAAGGACCCCCAATATTTGCAGTGTCACTTATTAAAATTTTCACAGTTTTGGATAATTAGTTATTGTTTCGATAAAACCATTCGTTTAGTTCAGATATCAATTTTAATTATCAATACATGTAAAAAAGAAGGTAAGCATTAATAATATGGATTAGTACAGCCCGCGACAACTATAGCACTCTTTGTTTTTTTTTGCAAAACAATAAGAACCATATTTTTTATTTAGCGGACTTATTTGGTAAATTTAATTATGTCCAAACAAAGTTGCAAGGAAAAGATGTAGCAATCATCGAAGCTCGAACAATACTGTAAGGTTTCCAAGTAAAATTAAATTTATTTAGATCTTCATTGCTACGTAAGGAATATCAGTATTTTTCAAATCTGCGACAATTAGAAATAAAAGAAGAAGACTTGGAACTTTATATACAGTTCATCTTCAAAAATTGAGCTACGATTTTAAACTGCGCTTTGTTGATTTGGAAAACATTGACATCCCTGATTGGATTATTGTGTCATTTTCTGTTCAAATTGAAAACGTGGACATCAACCAGCAAGATGAGCTTTTTGAATTATTATCGGATCATGAAGCAAAGACGATTTTTAAAAATGTAACAATAAGCAAGTTTTGGACAATTATAAATATAATGCAAAAATATGTAAAACTTTACGAAATAGCTCAGCCATTTATGCTAGCATTTCCAAGTTCCTATATGGTCGAAGCCGGTTTCAGTCACGTAAATTCAATCTTAACTAAGTACAGAAATAAATTAAATGTGGAGTTTTGAGGGGATTTAAGATTAAAATTGACCAATTTTGAATCCAATATAGCGAACTTTGCAAAAAAACACCAGGTACACCCATCTCATTGACTAAGAAGCAATAAATTTGTATCTACTTTACTTATTATTTATACTTATTATAATTACTTATTATTTAATGAATATTAAGGTATTTAAATTTCAAAACTAATATATTTTTCATAAAACTATTGTTACACTATGTACTATTACTTTAATAAATGTTTAAAATCATAAAATAAATGTACAGTATCCAATAGAGTTTTATTTTAATTAACAGAAAATTACTTTTATGGAGGTCGATGGAGATTTCGAAAAATTTTGTAAGGGTCGATGATCAAAAAAGTTCGTCGACCAGTGGTCTATTATCTCTAAACTACAGGACCGATTTTAGTGAAATTTGATATGTACTTACATTGATACGAACAAATAACCATTCAATAATTGTAATACACAGGCATGATCGTGCGTAACACTTGTTGGAGTCGAAAAGTATGAAACAGAGGTTGCAGAATTAAATAAAGCAAAAAAAAGAAAGAAAAGGGGTTAATAGGGGGTAGGGTCCCTTCTTACAGATATACAGGCCTTGCAGCGTGATGTCATACTTGAAATAAGGTAGTTTATTATTTCCTGTGACAATTGGCCTGAATTGTCCTGTTTCAATTTCATACCTTCAGACTCGAGTGATACACGCGATCATGAGTGTGTATTACAATTGTTGAATGGATATATGTTTTGTATTGTATCAATGTATGTACAGTCCGCAAAAAAAAAGATATCACCCTGAATAACTTTCGTTCTAACGATCGGATTTTCACGAACTAAGTGTCAATCTTAATGGTTCCTGGGGGTGACCTCAAATATGCTAATTAATTAGTGCTAACTATTAATTAAAATATGAAATCAAACAAAAAAACGTACTTTCTCTGAATAAACATCTATTTTTTTTACATATTTGGAATCCTGACCCTTAAAATAGGGGGGGTAGTCAAAATTTCGAAAAAAATGGGTTGTAAATTGGGTCGCAATAAGGATTTATATATCTGGCGAAGATTTTAAAATATGCCAAATTACCTCGCCATAGAAGGAGAAATAACTTATAACAGGGGTGGCGAACCTTTATACACCAACGTGCCATTTTTTCTAAAAAATTGTTTAATGAGGTCATAGACGTGCCGTTAAATAATTTTGACTTCGTGATTATTGGGAAAATAATGATACTAAATACTATCAACTAAAAAAACTCGTTATTTACATTGAAAAAAAAAACATTTTGCCATGTCTTAAAACAACTTTAAGTAACATCAGTGTGACTTCTGTTGCTGCAGATTAGATGACAAATAACTTATATTAGGTTGTAAGATGTTAGTTTAAGTAGGACTGTTAAATTTTTTTTGTTAGTTATTTATTGTTAGCTTGCTTTTTATGGTTATTAATTGTTTTTTTAGCATTAATTTTTAATTTTTGTTATTAATAACTGCTTATTATTTTTTTTGTTTTTTGTGAATTTTAATTTAATTGTTACATATGCTTCATAATGTAATAACAATTCATAGTGTAATAACAATTGTGATCGGTGGCGTGCCCAAAATATTGCGTCTCGTGCCATAAATGGCACGCGTGCCATTGGTTCGCCATCCCTGACTTATAACAACCATAAAGAAACTAAATGATTGACAAGACGGGAAAACATAGTGCTTCTCGTTGCTAAGCAACCAAAAGAATTTTTCCATTTGCTTTCTGGGCAATGAAAACAAATTGTTTTTGCTTCTTTAATCTCCTTTAAAAAAGGAAATTTAAATCAATTAATAAATTATTTTTGATTCTCCAAGATTTTAGAATCTTGACGTTGAACTTCTTATCTGACATTATTTATTTTATATATATATA